>NC_134835.1:52346787-52646787 GCF_004210375.1 Tachypleus tridentatus | reverse complement strand
AAGTCACTGCCTCAGAGAAAATATTAGGAAGGTACTTCAGAAAACTTTTGGCCTCCCTCGAAGAAGTGGCATAAGAAATGTAAAGTTGTAACACCAAGAATGATTGTGACAAAAAACCTGAAATTCTGCTTCAAGAATATGTTGTTGTTTTTTATTAAGGAAAAAGCTACGCAAGGAGCTGTCTCTGGTCTGCCCACCACGTGTATCGAAATCCGGTTTCTTGCATTGAAAGTCCGTAGACATATCGCTGTGTGCCACTGGGGGCACTTGAAGAAGTGAGAGAGGCAGTGAAAACAAACTCTTGAAATATAGCTGTGAGAAATGACAACAGCCTATAATGAGTTAAGATTGCATGGCTACACAGAATCTTCAATTTAACATGAAAGATCAGGAAACATTAGCAGACTGCAAGAAAGCAGTCATGATCCAAATAAGGAGAAAAATTTGAGCAAACGAAACTGCATGACATAGAGGCGTTTCCTTATGCAGGAACTCAAGAAAAGTGTGTACAAAAATAAACGAGAACTTACTAAGATTAGACATTGAAACTCAACTAAATGAGACAACATTTCGAAACATACATAACCCTAAGCAAGGGTATAGGATTTTTAACTGTTCTTGTGTTAGTTGTTTGTGTTTTCGGCTTACCTTACTTCTAATTTTTCACACTACAGAAATCCTACGCTAAGAACAAAGATAATGCATCTGTGCTGAGTAAAGCATTAAGAACACTTTTCAATTCTGTGCATGATTTCACGGTGAAGTTTCTTACACACCACACAAAAAGCTCTATATAATATTCTGATATAATATTCTAACTTTAATACTTATAAAGATTTATGGGAATGTTATTTTAACTGGCAATATGCATCATAAAGTTATCATTATGTTAAAAATAACTCAATAAACTACGAGTTTTATTATGCTTGACACAATAAATTATCATCATGGATACTCGGGTTATAATTTATAATGTTTCTTAAGCAAGAAAAAATTAAGTATAAAAAGTGTCTTATGTAAAATAAAATCGATGGTTTACAGTATGTGCTTTGTGCGACACGAAATAATTTAGAACGCATGCTACTTATAACAAGTATTAGAAAAACAATTTATGGTTAAGTAAGAAAATTAAATAGGGCTGACTACTGAACTTCAAAAAAGGAACTAAACAAGATATGGATGAAAACAGACATATTACTTGATCCGGCTAGTGATCACGTAGCAGACTCAGCCTTCTCGACTTTACATGGAAAATAAAATTCCCACATTACTGGCTTCCACACTTTGTCTATCGAAACTTTAAAGTTTGAATAGATTATAAGCTTTCATCATTATACCTTTCCTTTAGTTAACTTTGTAATACTAATTTTATGATTTTCTTTTTTACAATAGAGTAACATTTTACCACTGAAAATTTTGTTTCTACTTGGTTTTCAGTGAGGAATCGGACATAAATTTTCCATTGTGAAACTTAACATTTTCCATATTCCATGCCAAGCAAATATATGGGCTCGTAATTTATATAATTGAAAATATCAAAGGCTAACATTTGCGATGTTTGATCTGTGGTACATAACATGATTTTTCTCTCTGTCATGCTCCCCGCTAGTACAGCGGTATGTCTCCGGATTTACAACGCTAAAATCAGGGGTCGATTCCCCTCGGTGGGCTGAGTAGATAGCCCTTTGTGGCTTTGCTATACGAAAAACACACACACTCTCTGTCATAGAATAATTAATTTATGATAGTTGTTACTTCAAAAAACAGTTGTATTGTGATAAGTGTTGTTAGCCATATCCCGTTTGTCTATTATATATCACAAAGAGACTAATTTTCGCGTGGAAATGTTATTTTAGCGGTATGCAATTCATGATGTTTTCTCAAAGCAACATTAACAGTCTAAAACGTTAAATTAAATTTAGTGTTTTGCCATGAAATTTTTCGTCTATTTTTTGTGTATGTGTTGATCGTTAAAATAAGAGTAAAACACACTGTTGTTCGACTTTGAAAATCTCGAGAACCAATTTTAAGAAATATCAATGTTCCATACACCACCAATTAAATCATATACCTAAGCAGTGTCTGTTCTGGCAAGGGTTGGGCGTGGCTTAGTAATTAACATGCCGTATTGAAGATCTCGTTTGCGTTCCGTAGCCACAAGGTCGCTATACATATGTCGGGGCTGTGATGCATTATAGAAGTGACAGTCAAATTCAGTTATGCAACAAAAGTTACCCTGAAGTTGGTTGCATCTGCTGTTTTACAATGAGGGCCAGTTAGTGAAAAAACCCTTGCAGAGCTTCCCGTGAATATACAAAACAAACAAAGTGTTCCGTTTATACCATTAGTTATGTATATATACCACGAAAATGTGATATACACGAAAACTTAATTGAGCCCGTACTGAATGACGGGAACTTAGAAAAATAGTCAAGGATTCGCCAAATATTTAATGGTTTTTGGTTAACAAGTTATTGTTTCTTTCATTACAAAATGAGTTTATTGTATTAATAAAACCAGCAACCAAGAAAAGTAATAAGTGTTTTATCTTCTTTATGGGACCCGCCATGGCCAGGTGGGTAAAGCATTCGACTCGTAATCCGAGAGGCGCGGGTTCGAATCCCCGTTCCACCAAACATGCTTGCTCTTTCAGCCATGGGGGCGTTATAATGTTACGGGTAATCCCACTATTCGTTGGTTAAAGAGTGGCCCAAAAGTTAGTGGTGGGTGGTGATGACTAACTGTCTTCCCTCTGGTCTTACACTGCTAAATTAGGGACGGCTAGCGCAGATAGCCTTCGTGTAGCTTTTCGCAAATTTCGAAAAACAAATACACAATTTTCTTTATAAGACACCAATGTATCTTCATTTCAGCAACGAGGCAAAGTGTACCTGCATAACTAAATACGTATTTGTGAAGACCATGATATCGCTCGTATCGTTTAAAGTTTCCAATAGATAGAACTAAACAAAAACTACAAATAATATGATTGGTAGCATATTAAACATTGTAGTATAATTCTCTGTCACTTCATTAAGTATAAAGATAAATGACGCCGTATGTTACTTTTCTACTTGCTATTTCCACTTTACCCTGCATAATAGTATAGCGTAGTATATTTGAATATATTTAACTAAATTAAACAGTTGGTAAATAAAAAAAAGATCCCACGTAACAGACCAAGGTCTTCAATTTCAACAATTAATGGAGATTTAAAGGATAAACTTACCTGAATTTCCTTAAATATCTAAGATTGTTCATTATGCTCAAACTTTAAAAAAATGTTAATTTACTTTCGTTTGGTTACATTAGAAATCTGCAGTAATAAGTTTTAGAAACAGTATTTAAAATAAATGCAAATAAATACGTGTGCTATTTAACAAGCACCTGCCAGTGTCTCATGAATAACAAATAAATGTTAACACGCTCTTTAACCTTTTTAGTATTTTTTTTTTTGAGAAATTTACTTTGAAGATATACGTAAACATTTCATTATTAATAAAGAGAAGTGTGCCAAAATAAGACTTATGATGAATAAGAAAAAACACCCGTAACAACAACGATAAAACAAATAATACAGAGGTAGACAATACAACGTGAAATATTTTAAAACGTATCTTGTATTTTAAAAATGTTTGCGGAAGTAAAACCAGCATAGTGGTGGGGATACATCTTCTGTCAGATTTAACTTGTATTCGCTTGTCTCACAACTTATACAGTAGTTAAAAGGTGAAATACAAAAACCAGTTTTAAGCGGATTAAACTGTAAAACAGGCTAATCTTTCGTTCATTAAAACGATATAGTTTAAGTCTAATGTTATTAAGAAAAATATTCATTCTAAGTAAAATTTAAAAGGATAGCCAAGAAAGACAACTAAGTTTATTAATATAATTACCTATACTTTTTCAACCAGTATAACGATACTTTGATCAGTAAATGTTATTTACTATTGAGATCTTTAAATATGAGCTTTGTATTTTACGTAAATCACTGTATTTAATAACATTTAACCTTCAGTAGCAATATTATAACGAACTTTATTAAAAATAATTATATCACTACATTTGAAATGGAGAGTACGTATATCACATGAATTTGCGCTTTTTGAGAAATATATATACTTATATAAGCGATAACCTATGGTAATTCAAACTACAAATCAGAATAAGCCGTAAAAATTTAAATAAAAATGTGTTTTCTATATAAAGTGATGCTTTCAATGCCTGTAATAGAGATTTTAAAAATATATAATGACTTGTTACTTTTTAATTACTTACAAGTGTAACATTCTAATGTCTGACTGAAGTTGTGCAAAGTTAGTTGAATAATTTATATATAATCTGCATTTATTTGAATATGTAAATAAAACTTTGTCGTAAATAAAACTAAATTTTGGGAAAATTCAAACTGACCATGTATATATATATAACGTATATTAGGTATCAAACAGAAAACGTCTAGTTAAGTATTTCAATAAGTCTAAAAAACTTAATTTTTTTTCCTGTTTTTCTTTATATTTTTCTCTAATTTTGATTGCACAATTTAATTATGAAACTTGTCAATAAACCATTTAGTAATGCAATTATTATTACTTGAAATAAGAGTTGTAGTACCATAAATACATATATTAAATCCGCTTTGATAAAAAGCCTTTAAATATTTTACTGGTACAGGTCACTACAATTTGAAATTACTTTCTAATAAATGTAATTTCAAAAAAAGAGATAACAACCACATTTTGAAAATTACCTCTCAGAAAATCCAACTTTATTGAATTAAGAATATTGTTTACTTTGAGACATATATAATTTCATTAGTATAAGTGATGAACTTGAAGATTACTTAATATGTTATAAATTTCATAAGATACAAGTGAGAAGGCATATACTATTTTTAATTCAGTATATATATATATAAAGTAAAACATTATGTACTATAGAATGAGAGCTTGCTTTCATCAGAAGTTATTATTTATAAAAGCTTAAATCAAGACAAGTGAGTAGATAAGCTGTTTGTATTACATCCAAAGGATTCTGCATCAGTGAGGAGTCGCTAAGAAAGAGGAGATCAAAGGATGCCGCCTGAATGTAACATAACTACTACGTTATATATACATCTGAGTGTTACGCAACTGTTATGTAGTATACGAGAAACCTCTGGTTTGAGTGCTACTCAGACGAGGATGATATCATACTTAGATGCCAGAGGGCTTGTTACTATAGACGGATGATGTTGTTAAGGTAAAACTGTGTTTCTACATGGAGTGGAACCACAGAGCGCGTTGCGAGGTCGCCAAGACAGGCGAATATGACCAGAGACGATGACTTCCACAAAGTATATCAACAAGTCTTAACATGACTAGATTTAATATAATAAGTTTAAACTACTAATTCATTAGTTTTATATTTAGTTATATTTCCTGATCAGTTATACGTAAATCTTTTAGAAAAAAAACATTTATTTAATTATCATGTAATTATTTAAAATTTATTGTTTCACTAGTTTGGCTTTGTGCTATCAATATAACTTGATGAAATATTTTATTCTAGTTCATGCTATTTAAAGTTTTATTTTACACAAGTTTTACAAGAGTGAATGACAACGTGGTACAATAGTTCCACATACAGTTTCTTCTACAATGTCTAGATTTAGTTATGTTAAACCAATTATTTTGACAACACTCTTAGTGTCAAAAGGATTTTAATAAGTCTCCTCTTTCACTTTCACAAGTCAACGAAACAACTAATATAACATACATATTATTCATTAGTTAAATTTGAATAATTCATTTTACTGCAACTAAAAGTATTAACTGAATGAAGTACTGTTTTTCCATCCATTTTACATTAAAATTTCATAAAGCATTGAAACTGCCAAATATTAAGACATTATTAGGAAACATCACATGCATGCATTCTGGAACCTAACGTCAAGCAAGCTAGCCTTTGTCTGTTAAGAAATACAGAGGGATTCACGTGATTACATGGAAAAGATAGATAGAGAAAAAAAAAAAAGAGAAAGGTAGTTGGCATACATAACAAAAGCCAGTTCTCATTTACCCAAGCATATCCCACATAAAATAAAAGTCAGTTATAATAGATTGTCAATATCTATATACTTACGTTATACCTAATATTGAAAATAACGGGTTCGAACTCTAGGCAATCATACATTAACTAGAGTTTTATTATGCCACTTTCTTCTACATTAGGGATGTGACTTGCATGACATACGTGTTCAAAACCATTGTGTCAAGTAGGAAATATAAAGCTAAATGCATGTTCTTTCTAATTGACATCATCAACTTTGAAAGTAAATAATTACCACAGGACACTTCGTCCTTATTGGCTCACAATTCACAACATGTCACTCTTTTACTAAAACGAAGAGAGTGGTTAATATGATAGAAAAATTTTATGAAAACAAAAGATGAACAAGACAATTATAATACACTATCGGTAAATTATGTATTTAATTATACTTAGTATTGAATATGAATGATTCAGACTATATATAACCATATCTTTCTTACATACATTTAATATTCACCACACTTTAACTTGAGCAACAACGAATTTAAAAGTTAATAGATAATCGCGTGAAATGTATGAGATTTACGATTTCGTAACATGATACATTGAATTATATTTACATGTACTCAAGTGGTGATAGAGTTAACTGTTTTTGATCAGTGTTGATAAGTTCAATTACAAGTTAAGACATATCCTAGCTGTTAATATCTGTTTACATCAAACAATCTGCAGTTCCGTCGCATGCAATCTGGGTGATATTTTACAATCTACAGTTCAGTCACATACAGTCTGGGTAATATTTTGCAGGCTACAGTTCAGCCACATACAATTTGTGTAATATTTTACAGTCTACAGTCCAGTCACGTGCAATCTGGGTAATATTTTACAGTCTACAGTTCACTCACAAATAATCTGGGTAATATTTTCAAATACAAATACCTTCTTCCTTTCACCACTAACAATTAGACTGATGCAGTTCTACAACATGGAAGGAAGAAATAACAACCAGCCTTCAGACGTAAGTATATGATATGTCGCTACATATATTTCTTTCCTTATAAATATAATTTCTATGTTTCTTTGACATAGTAATGTTAATTTTGAGTCATATTCATCATACTAATAAATAATGCTACTGCCCTTTAACAATCATACAGTACTCTGCAACAGTGTTTGAATAAAGTAAAAAATTAGATATCAAACTACTTTCAAAGAACAGTGGAAGGTAAATCACAAATCAAAATTTTATTAATCTTCATATTTAGTAAAACATAAACTCAGTGGAAGTTCTTGTGTTCAGCAAACAGTTAATAGTTTCTGTGTCCCTATTTTGCTTTAATAACCAAAGACAATCTTTCAGGCATGGTTGCACCATATTTAATCAAAATGTCCTTTAGGATTTCACTCCAAATTTCTCTAATATGTTCGCATAAAGTTTCTTTTGAAGTAACTTTGATTTTGTCATATATCTATTAACTTCCTGATCTACTCAGTTGGGTTGAAATAGGGGCTCTCTTGGACCCATTGCATAATCTTAATGACTCCAGAAGCTTTCCATCTTAGCTAAGTAATTTCTGTATAGGTTGGATGAATGTTTGGGGTCATTACCTACTTGATAGTAAAATGCTTTACCAAAAATATGCAAACAACTATTATTCCTTGATGAATCAGTATCTGATGGTACCATATGCTGGCTCCTTGCTAGCTTCTTCGTATATAGCTAAGACGTTGCATGGGTACTACGACAGTTACTTCATACCCAAAGTTTGATCAGTATGTTCATTAAAACAAAACTCTTATGTCATGCCTTTGTTACAAGTATATGGAATGTCTAAAGAATGATAAGTACTTTCATCCTGGCTCATTCAGTTGTCAAAATGGATCATTGAAGCATTACTATAATGTTAAAATTTACATTATATAATGGTATTGAAGAATTAGCTCCATAAAATGGAAAAAAAAAATCCGTGATGACGAGAAAACCCACTTGTAGAGAAAATTATGTATTTATAAACGGCTGATGTGGATAGAAAAGGCACTAATAGAGGAGCGAACAACGTTTCGACCTTCTTCGGTCATTTTCAGGTTCACAACGATGACCGAAGAAGGTCGAAACGTTGTTTGCTCATCTATTAGTACTTTCTCTACCCATATCACCGTTTTTAGATATAAAATAATAAAATCTTCTGTTGTCCTAGCACTTTCACACATTACTGCATATTATTTTATATCTTAGTGTCTTGTACAAGAAGGAAATGTTGCTAAAATTAATGAAATGGTGAACAAAATGAGATTTAACAGTGAAGAAGAAGAAATAAAACAAAAATAACACAAGTAGGTTCTTCTATAAAACGTGAAGGAGATACCTGAACCATTTTACGCTTAATATTTTGGGAACGACAGTTACATTATTATTCTATCAACTTACAAAAATACCTTGAATATTCATATTCAACAGTTCAAGGACGTTGAAAAATGAAGACTATATCTAATCAACAGAATGGGAGAAATTTAAACAGTGGATCTCAAACTTTGGTGCAGCTATACAGAGAAAAACTGAACAATATTTTTTTCTCGTAGGACAGAATCGTGTAGTTTGTGTTGCATGTGTTAATATTAATCCCTTTATTTTGTTGGTAAATCAATTTGATTATGTCGGTATTGATGTGATATTTGATAAGATTCTCTTTATTTTATCAAATTTAGAATGGTTGAATTTATATAGACAGATTTCTAATTTTTGAACTTACTTATATTCTGTAATTCATAATGATAAATAACTGAATGAATAGTAAGTAACTGAATTGAATTTGATTAAATGAAATCTTATTAATATATACGTTAAACAAATATTTTACAAGTACTGAAGAAAACACTGTGAAATCTACTATCTTAGTCAAACTCATGAGTTTTGTAACATGTTAGATCACGATAAACGCGTATAATTATATTCTATATCACCATTGACAAGAGCTGATATTTTTTCTCAAACTATGTTTAATCAAAAAGTAATACAATTAAACTTGTAAGGTTCTATCAATGACACTTTCTGGGATACTGTAAAGAATGCATTTGTTTGTAGCATAGTACAAACCTGCGCAATGGGGTATTTGTGGTTTGCCGAAGAGAAAGACGACTTTATCCAAGATCTATCAGATATAATGTGCTTATATGCTACTTTTAAAAATTTAAAGAACAAACAAAATCTGTAAAATAACTATGATAACAATAAAAAATTCTTGACAAATTATTTAAGTTGTTGTTTCTTATAAATTAATATGTTTACACTGATTAACAGCCTAATGTAATTATGCCTGCCATATATCTTTGTTCTAAATGACTATCGTTTTAGCTTTTATTCATTGGTCGCATGTCACTACTGTATTTATTTCTACAAAAATAACGGACAAACCAGAAATTCTATTTCCTTACCTTTCAAGTTTCTTATGATAAGAGACAAGTAATTACATATCTTTAATTCACATTTTATAAATCCATCATTTTCTCTGTCTATCATTATGAACTAATTTTTGTAAGCAAAACAAATTTATACCCCCAAACATTAACAGTGAAAAACGGACCTTGTAGTGTCACCGAACTTAACAATCAGCAAGACAAAATTATCTATTCATACTCTTTACATGACAATATGTTTATGTAATTATTATGAATGAGAATTAAACAGATCCTTTATTTTGAAAACTATTTTAAGTCAACTGAAACTGTTTGACCTTCTGAAAATATGCAATAATTGTACACTAACTCAAATGTCCCATCAAATATTAAGAAACAGAACATCGTGAATACACAAAATTTGGGATTGGTATCACTATGTAAAGCAAAAAACTATGTTTACTAACTTTTAGTTTCAGTAACATACAAAAATTTTAGTCAAAGTATGGTGAACATTAAATTTATTTAAGTAATATATATGAATACATAGAGTCTGGACCATTTGTTTTCAATAGTAAATATACAGACATAGACAGCGGAAAAAATATTATGATTGACTTTTATTTTATATGAAATATACTTGATCCAGTCAGAACTGACCTTTGTCAACGACCTTTCTCTCCTTTCTATAATTTCTTTTTCTCTGTCGAACTTACGAATGTGACTGTATGACACCCTTTGTATTTCCTACCAGACAAAGATTAGCTAGCTTGACATCGGGGCAAAGAATGTATGCGTGTGATATTGCTTAATAAAGTCTTTACATTTGGCATTTTCAATGGTTTATGAAATGGTAATAGGAAATGGAAGGATAAATGATATGCTATTCATTTAATATTTTTCAGTTATTGCAAGATGAATTGCTGTAATTCAAATAATGGATAATGCGTATCTTATAGTACTTGTTTCATTGAACTGTAAAAATGAAACAGCAGGTTTCCTAATATCATGTATACAATAAAATTGTCGTTAACGTAATGAGTTTAATGTACTAAATCTAGACATTCATGACGCAATTAAATGTGGAAGTATAGTAACACGTTAACGGTCAACCTTGTAAAACACGTATAAGATAAAGCTATAAAATAACAAGTTGGAACAAAATATTTTTTTCAAGTTTTTTAAAGAACATAAAGTCAAACTAGCGAAACAGTAAATTATAAATCATTAAAGGATATTTAAATAAGTATATTTTTATGAACGGTTTACACATAACTAGTTAGGAAATGTAATGAAATATAGAACTAATGAATTAGTGATTTAAACCGATTATATTAAATCCAGCCATGTTGAGACAAGTTGATACACTTTGTGAAACTCATTGCCTCTGACATCATTTTACCTGTCAGGGTGGCTTAGCAACGTGTTTTCTGGTTTCATTTTGTGGAGCAACATAGAACACTCTTGGCAACACCATCCCTCTCTAGTAACAAACTCTCTGGTATCGAACTATGATATCCCTCTCTTGTGAACAGTACTCAAATTACGGATCTCTCGTATATTATGTAATAGTTCCGTAGCACTCAGGTGACGGGATATTATGTAATAGTTATGTAACAATCAGGTGTATATACAGATACATATTACACCAAATTTCCGTAACACTCAAGTGTATGAAACCTCTGGAAGTATCCTTCAGGCGACCTCCTCCCCTACTGAGGCACCATGATTTGTATAGAGTACAAACCTCTTAACTACCCATGTTATTACATTTACTTAAGAGCTGGTAGTACTTTTTGATCTTTGTAACCTTCGTTAAGAACTAATAGTATCAATATAAGTTAAGTATTTTTAAACTGAGTTTTGGCACGTGCAATACCTATTTCTATATAATATCAGATTATATTAAAATTATTTCTTATTTATTGTTCTGTGACTTTATGTTCTAGACATAGCTCTAATAGAACAGTTCTTCACAATTTACTATCCATTACCTACTAATAGATTTGTGAAAATATATATTTAATGCTGACATACACTGCGCGCTTTTATGTATCTTATAAATACGAATATTTTTCTTTAGTAGTAGTCAAACATTTGACATAGAAACGATCCACACGCAAACACACTTTTGATAAACAACAATTTCACAAGTTGCATACTGCAATGCATTTCATGATATTTAATTGTCTCAGTGTCTAATACTATGTAACATTAGCAGTGCAATGAAAAACCTTGTGTGATTAGAGCCGTGAGTGCTCAGGTTGTATGCGCTTAGGTGTTATACATACATACATGTGATGTTAGCCCGAACTTAACTGTAAGAATATACACGATAAGTTAAAGTACACAAGTAATATAAAAACTGTTCTTGTCACTCATTTAAACTTATGTTCTAGAAAAATATTATAACGATTAAAATCAACTAATAAAAATAGGATGTTAATTATTAATACACAGCTTGACGATCACAAGGTTTCAGATGGTTCCACATTCACTTAGAGTAATCTCTTTAAATGATACCAAAGATATCAGCAAGTTAACAATGACTAAAAGTCCACTGAAAAGTTATGATGTTATTTTTGACGAGCCTTGCATGACCAGGTGGTTAAGACACTCGAATCGTAATCTGAGGGTAGCGGGTGCGAATTTCCGTCGCATCAAATATGCCCGCCCTTTCAGCCATGGGTGCGTTACAACGTAACGGTCAATCCCACTATTCGTTGGTAAAAAGTACCCCAAGAGTTGGCGGTGGGTGGTGATGACTAGTTGCCTTCCATCTAGTCTTACACTGCTAATTAGAGACGGCTAGCGTACACTGCTAATTAGAGACGGCTAGCGCAGGTAGTCGTCGTGTCGCTTTGCGCAAAATTAAAAACAAATTGTGACCTGTGCCGAATGTGTCGCTATGATACACCTTGGCGTTTAATCTCAAAGCATGTTTATTATTTGAAAAAATCTGCTGATAACTTGTATTCGTAAAAAATGTTCTTAAAAGATAATTATGTCTCACTCTAGTTTATGACCTGAAAGTTTACTTCGTACTGAATAAATAGTTATTCTTCAACCTAGTTTATAATCTGGAAGTATATTCTGGATAGGTCTTTATGTTTCACTTTAGTTTATAATCTGAAAGCACGCGTTGAATAAGTCGTTATATCTCACTCAAGCTTATAATCTGAAAACGTGTGCTAAACAGGTCAATATACATCAACCTAGTTTATAAGTTAAAAAAACAGGCTGAAGAGTGCATTATACTTTACCGTAGCTTATAATCTCAAAGCATGTTCTCAATAAATTATTATAATTCACCGTAGTTTATAGTCTGAAAGATGATATTTGGAAGCTGCATATTAAGTAACTTATCGTTGGTTGGTTTAATCCAATGTTTGTCGCGCTCAAGGTGTCTTAATTGTCTGCTGTTTCAACACTACGCAGAGTAAGTTTCGCAACCCCAAAGGCAGCATGAACAAGAAGGAATTTCGTCTTAATCTCATCTACAATTTCAAACTTGAATGAAAAGTTACCCAACCTACACTGAACATCAACCAGATATTCGGCCATGGATCTGTTACAGAACGTATAGTTCAGCGTTAGTTACAAAGATTTCGACATGGAGATGAAAGTCTTGAATACCGCGAAGGTCGTGGAAGGAAGCCATCCTTAGATGAAAACACATTAAGGGAAGTAGTTGAGACAGACCCTCACACAACAGTGCGTGAGCTTGCATAATAGCTAAGCACAAGCATATTAAGAATTAACAGCTACCTGAATACGATTGGAAAGATTAAAATGTTGGATAAGTGGGTTCTGCATAAGCTGACTGAAAATCAACAAAATCGGCATTATGAGACCTGTCTAGGATGACGCTCCAAAAATTAAACGAATTGGGAACCAAGGTTCTGCCTCATCCACCTTAATTCCCAGATCTTTCTCCTACAGATTTTCATTTTCTCACGTACTTTGACAAATATTTGAACAATAAATGCTTTTAAAACCAGGCAGCTGCAGAATAAGCTTGCAGGGAGTTCGTTGACCATAGAAACTCTGATTTCTACAGCAGGGGCATAAACAACATCGTTACACGTTGACAAAAGTGTGTTGAGGCAAATAGTGCTTACTTTGATTAAAGCATGTTTTACAACACTGGTTTATACTTTTCCAAACTTCGCAGTTCAAAAACTACATTTAATATTGGAAAAACTAATATATTATTTATACTTCACCTTAGTTTATCGGAGAGTGTACGAACACACTCTATGTGGGATGACATAGACCCGCATTAGTGTGATGTAAAAGTCATCCGGAATTTTGTTACTCTACAGGTCATCAGAAGCTAGATATAAAGAGCTAACTCACATAGTTGTTTTATGTCTGATGTATGTGTAGATCTTCAGTAATCCAAATTGTCCCAAAGCTGAAAACGAGCGAATAGCCAAAACTGAGATTTCTTATTTTTGTTCGTCATTATCTTTCTTCATAAGGCCTAGTGGACAACCTAGTTTTAGCGTTTGGATTTTCTTATAACAGAGCCACATCGGACTATCTGATAAGTCCATCGAGAGGAAACGAAGCGCAGATTTTATCGTTGTAAATCCGTAGACTTACTGCTATACAAGCGGGAAACCCTAGGTCTACCAGCAACTATAATTTTATTATCATCTGATAGAGTAAAACAGTCTTGACGACCTATTTTATTATTATTCTATGCAAAGTGTAAAAAAAAATCATAATTCTAGTATAAATGTTTTCTTGCAGGAATCTTACAAGAATTATAGACGAATATTAGATGACTGTAAAATGCAGTAATCTGATAACATATTTCGAATAAGCAGTTTTACTTCTTCCTAGGTTACAACTTAAAAGTATGTGCTGAAATGGTTAGTATACTTATACCCAGATTACAATTTGAAAGCATGCGCTGAATATATCGTTAAACATTACTCTAACCTATAGTGTGAAAGCATTTTCTGGATAGATCATGGTTATATTTTGCTCTAATTTATATCTAAAAACATATGTTAAGTTGATTGACTTATTGTTTGTAATTAAGCACAAAGCTATACAATAGGCTGTCTGTGCTCTGCCCAACACAGATATCGAAATCCTGTTCCTAGCGGTTGAGTCCACAAACATTCCGCTGTGTCACTGGTAAGCGTATGCTAAGTTTCTGCAGATCATGTTCATCAATCGACAAATTATTGTCAAAATGTAGAAAACATTACTGAAGCAAAATTAGAAAAAATACAGTTATAAATAGTTTTACAATATTATGCAATTTGTGGGATATATGCTTAGCAGTTTTATTTTTATCAGGCTTAAAAATATTTTTCTTGGTAAGTTAGTGATAACTCTCTGTAGATTTGGAACATAATTTCTATCCATTTCCATATGCTGTAATCATAGAGCATTTCTACTTTTTTTCAGTTACCATTTCTGTAAAGATAGAGCGGCTTTTAGTACCGCGTTGGGTTCGAAATGGGACAGATCACGTGATTCTTGACTGCGAGTACAGCTATACTGTCAGCGATGTTCGCCTGGTCGTGAAATGGTTCTTCAAAGATCAGTTAGAGCCAGTCTATCAGTGGATTCCTGGATTGGATAAACGTCATGTTTCCGGAATTCTATATGGTAGACTTAACATGGAATATACTGTTGAGCCAAGTGATCGCTATTCCCGGTATCGTGCTCTCTATATTATCAGACCTACTTTAGAAATAAGTGGGAAATATACATGCGTGGTGACGTCACTTGCTAGCCAGGACCTACGTCATAAAGAAATGCTGGTTTACGGTAAGTTCTAGTAATAAGAATACGATAGTATTTATATCTAAAGTGCCAGAAAAGGGAAAATTAATTTTACTTTATTTTTGTATTTTGTGACCAGAATTTTTTCCATTTCTAAAGACTATAAATATTATCCTATCTCATAATTTTCTTCCTGTTAGTGTTCTATTATCAATAACATTTGAGTGAAAACATGAATACGTTTTTAGATTAATAATGATCCTGTTTTAACTATCCAGTGTTGAACTTTCCTATTAGGTCATTTAAAGTGACCTAGGGTTGTAGGTCGGGGATAAACATGTAAATGTATACGATCCAAAGCAAGAGAAAACGGTGATTCCAAATTAGAAACACATTTTATTTGTACAAAATGAAAAATTGTAGAAAGATTTTATGTTCCTAAGCCAATCTGAAATGTTTTTAACCGTTGCTAAATTATTTGCTAATTGTTATAATTTTTTGTTTTAATTGTTATTTACTTAGTAAAATGTGGCGAAACTTAATCCATCAATCGTCTAACTGCCTAAGAAATAACCTCGGAATTTACACTTCGAACTATTATCAAAGTTGAAACATAAGTGATTCTGTTGTCTGTAATCACTTTATTCTCTCAATAGAGAGTGTTAATAAAGTTAATATATGTATTTCGGAACATATATATATATATGCATTTCTTTTGCGCAGTTTGTTAAACCTACATATGTTTATATATGTATGTATGTATGTATGTATGCGTGCGTGTGCGTATTTGTGTGTATGTAGTTTATGGCACAGAAAACACAAAAGAGGTAATACGCTATGAGAAAAGCAGTCTTTGGTTTCTACTAAATTTCATTAAATGTTAATAATCAAGTCCTATACCAGTTTTTGTGAAATTTACTAGGAACGTTTGAATTGAAAAAGAGTTAGAAAAAGGAATTTGAACGAAAAACTAGGTCTCGAGAAATAGGAAGCATAACGTCAATATCACAGTTTCTAACCATATTAAAAATTACAACAATCTTAATACTGTCATTCTACCTATAGACGAAGGTAATAATATAACAAATCATGGGACTTGTTTACAACAATACATCTTGAAACTGTATTTCTTTCTAAAAGGTGAGGCAATGGATAAGCACACAGTATTTTGCTTTGCTCAGGATTTATAAGAACAGATGAATAAACAAGGGTTCATTCTTATCTAGCTCCAGCAAAGAATTTCTCCATATCACACAACAAAGTAGCAAGTACAAGGTCAGATATATTTTGTGAAGCAACTGGTTTATACCCTCGCCCAGAGATCTCTCTCAGCATAATTCTACCCGGTCTTCAGAAACATACTGTGTTACAGGAGATTAGTAAGCAGGTAAAGCTCACAAATGGAAGTTACTCAGTATTGCTGGCTAGAAGGTTTGGTGAAGAAGATTTACCCAAGGCAAAAATGATACTCCTGGAGTGTGAGGTTTATATTCCAGAAACAAATTACAAAGTATCGAAAGAAATTTCCTTTTACACAGGTACTGGTGTTCTTTTAGTATATTTATCTGTTTTATCAGTGAATAATTTTCATAATGTTTTGTTTTTAAAAAAAACCAAGCTTATCAATAAACAAATCGTAATGTAATTTCTACTAATTTTACTTTTTAAGAGCCTATTAAATTGAGAAATAACATTGCGACAAAGAACGTGAAATTTACTGAACTCGCTCATTCCAAAGTTAAAAACGTAATGTAGTTTCAAATTTGTTTACATGTGAATATATTTTACTAGAATTTGGAGTTCGAACTTCGAGACAGATACAGAGAAGATAGTCACTTCTACAGCTTTATATTAAAACAAAATCAAATCACTAGCGCCTATAAAATTCGTGTCATTTTGTGATAAACTACCATTTCAAAATTTTCATAATAATTGTGTACTAAAAGTTAAAGCATCTTTTAATTAGTATATCTCTCATTTGTTTTTAGGTTTCATTATATTTTTAACGCTTAGATTTCATTTATTTTTATAATGAACATTTCCTTTCTTTTAGTTGCTATAATAATTTTATGTAAACCATATTAAAGAATGGCCACTCGAGACGAATCATAACTATTGCAGAGAAATATGTGCGAACATATAAGAGCTCTTGGTTATAATGTGCTGCATTTTATCTACTCTGAAGTTAAAATTTTCAATATAGTAAAGAACGTGTAGTAGGTCCAGGGGGTCCGACATGGCCAAGCGTGTTAAGGCATTCGACTCGTAATTCGAAGGGCGCGGATTCGAATCTCCGTCGCATCAAACATGCTCACCCTCCCAGCCGTGGGGGCATTATAATGTTACGTTCAATTCCACTATTCGTTGGTAAAAGAGTAGCCCAAGAGTTGGTTGTGGGTGATGATGACTAGCTGCCTTCCCTCTAGTTTGACACTGCTAAATTAGTTACGTCTAGCGCAGATAGCCCTCGTGTAGCTTTGCGCGAAATTAAAAACCAAACGAACTAGATCTAGAGAATGTTAAAATAGAAAACTGAAATAAAATGACTAGAAAAGAATCTTTATCTTTGGCTTAACCATGTTAATAGTTTTCGGTCAGACTTTTTCAGTTTCTGAAATTATTTTCAAAACAACATGTTCATAGAAAACAGTTCACTATTAAAATACCTAAAGGACTACTTTGTTCACAATTTACTAGATTAACAAAAGAAATCAATAATTTGTATAAAATTACGAGCTTTCCTGTCAGGTCTCAGCTATATCTTACTTATATAAATTCATAAGTTCTGAATCCGCTTTAGAAATTTAATTTTCTCGCATGTCGCTTCCTCACTATCCTTTGTACTATATCATTTTATATTAGAGTTAGCCATGCGTCTTTTAAGACAAGCTGTCAAAGTAGAAAGGTCTTTCCAGCATCTTGTACGACACAGTAGAAAATAACGATCTCAACAAAAACTGACAGTGGAAAAAATTCCGTTTGGTCTCTACTCAGCTGTGAAATTATGATTCGAGATTACCATGTTATTGGGAAGAAGCTAATAAAATATACATACAAAACATGAATTTCTTATTCTTAAATCAACTTTTATTGCAACATTTTGAAAAGGGATTGTTTTATAGGTCAATTGATAGAAACACTTAACGTGGCAGTCTTATATAAAAGACTAGCAGATGATTACGTTACTAGCTTACACATTATTAACATGTACAAATTATCAAGTGGGAGCATTTCTAGCTCTTTAAGTACTTAACTTGGTTGATGTACCACTTAAATTTTATACTCTTGCTAAAGTTTTTTTTGTTTGTTTCGTTTTTTGGAATTTCACATAATGCTACATGAGGGTTATCTGCGCTAGCTCTCCTTAAGTTAGCAGTGTAAGACCACAGGGACGACAGCTAGTCATCACCACCTACCACCAGCTCTTGGGCTACTCTTATACCAACGAATAGTGGGATTGACGTTAACTTTATAACGCTTCACAGCTGAAAGGGCGAACATGTTTGGTGTGACGGAGATTCTCATGTGACCCTTATGTTACGAGTCGAGTGCCTTAACCACTTGGCCATGCCGCGCCGAACATATATAGATTCCACCGGTAATGAACGATATAAAATAAGTCAGGAATTATTTTATTTATATGCCTATCAAATTAAGTTTTTAAGTATTCTAGGCCTTTATTATTTTTTAAATATTTAGATAACGTTGTGTATAAAATTACTGTACGTAGACTTATGATTACTGTTCTAAGACAATATATTTCGAAATAAATTTTAAGGCATATGCACTCAATTCCTCATTTTCTGCACCATCCAAAAATCTGGGTTTAGATTCCTCGCTGTGGCCACAGCAAGTAACAAATTGTGACTTTGTCCTAAAACAAACAACCCCAGAAAAATATCAGTACAAAACTAACACGTTGTAATAAATACACTAAGGCAAAATACCATATATGAAAGTTTTACCTTTTTCAGTTGTACATTAAAAGTGGTAAGAACTGATGAGACAAACCCTTAAAGTGAGGGTTATAAAAGTATTATGTTATAAAAATATTTTGGAAAGACATTAAATTATTAGTTATTTTAATAAAATCATTTCAACTTTTGTTGTAAATAATTTCAAATGCTGATATTTTATTTCCTAATGGCAGTAATATTAATTTTAATTCAAGTTCCGCGACTAACAATTCTGGAAAATCACGTTAATGTAAACTACTTTAATGGAAATGTAAAGCGTTAAATTATAATGAAATTAATTTCAATACTAACGTGAAAAAAAAAATACACGGAAATCAAGATTCAAAAATGAAAAGTTAAATAGAAGGAAATAAATATAATGTATATGTCTATAATTTTAATGACCATATAATATATATGTCTATGATTTTATTGCCCATCCTTTGTTGCGATTATTTTATAGGCTTAACTTTTAAAATCAGTAAGGCTTTTTGGTATTTAATGTCGAGAAAACTATTAGTTGTACCGAGAATGTATATGTGTAACAGGCAATTAAATGTCAGTTTACTGTGTTTTTCTACGTAGCGGTTTCCTATGGCACTGAATCCTTTTTTGAGTCAATTTAAGGCTCTTATATGTTAAACAAATCTGTCTTTAATAAATGAGATGTTTTTTTAATGTAAAGTTCATTGCATATTCTAGAAGTTGCTTTAAGAGACCAAGTGGATTTCTTTGGTTTGATCACCCAAGCAGTATTGTTGAGCCAAAGTGGTGAAACTAGTCTACCGTAGCGGAATTAGACCTCTGTGTCATTCTTCGATTACTTTTTCTTTACTGAAGTTACCTTTTAGTATAAAAAAGTTTACAATTAATTGTATAGTCTTTAAGACAACATGAGTCTAGCACTGTAAATAGAAAGTCTCTCCTGGAGAAATTGTAGAAACGAAACGTTGAGTGAAACACATATAAACTTCAGTTATCGCTTCGTGGTATAATTAAGGATACTTACTTATTAACACAGTCACTCATCTGGTGCGATTTTGTTATGTCCAGAGAATCCTACTTTCTCATATATATATACACAAGTCATTTCAATAAAATCCATATTCTTCTGATCATAAATGTTATACGTTTTGTCATTGAAATACTTGTTTTTGTGACCTATATTATTTAATGTTATTTAATATTATTTATGCTTAAAGTTAAAGACTAGATTAAGTTGAATTGCATAAATTTGACATCAACAACATTGTATTTTACAAAGCATAACTAATGCCGTTTTTCATTCTTAAAGAAACTATAAATGTTTAATAAAGTTAATTATATTATATTGTTGTCTAATAGTCTATTTTTTCTGGATGTTTTGTTTCTCTTTAGGCCTTTCTGTTGTTAACAAAGGTGAGAACATACAACTTATTTCAGCCGTTCTTTATCCATGTCTCTTTTAAAGTCGCTTATGATCTGTATTTATAAACACAGACAAGCATTTAGGGCAAAGCCTTTCAGCTGTTCTTCTTAAATATTTTTGATAAAGACAATAAAACTAAATCCTTACTTGTAAAACCTCAAATTACACCAATAAACATTACGTTTTAAAAAAGTACTATTGATAAAAATGAAAAAAATAGATTAATGAAAATATTAAAGATAATATTAGATATTTAGAGGCTTTTATTGTAGTACTTAATATAATCTGTCATGAACCAAGATACATGATTTCAGGAGACCAACCAAAGAGAAAATTAAAGAATCGATTCGCAAAGAGTGTTTTAAAAATTAGATTTCTAAATTTGTTTTGTGCAATGAGAAATTTTTTGTGCACGATTATTTATGTCAATTATTTATTTTAGCTTAAAAATACGTCTACCTTGTGTGACACACTGTGACATTTAATGTGTATGTAACTCACAGATGTAGAGCCTCTTACTCAGTTTATATTTTTCTAAGCTCACATTAACTCACCAAATACAAAATATCCATCACCCTTATAGGACAATAGTTAGAAAAATTACAGAATGTAACTACTTTTCAATTCCTCTCTTTCCTAACAAATTTCAGTTAACTTTGGATACGTAAACGCGAGTTTAAAGTATTCCGTGTTTATCTCATTCTAAGTAGTGTAGAAATTCGACCGTGACATATTATTAGTATGTAAGACTAACAACAATTCTGTCTGGTTAATCTTTAAAAGTTTCAAGCGATATTTACATTCCATCAGCCTTCTCGAAGTCTGACTTGAATGAAATAGTACACTGAAGATTCTATCTACTAAATAAGATTACAAGTTACAGTAGGTTTACCGAATGAACAAGAAAACCGACGTTATTAGTTGTTACAGCCGACATTTATCATCATCAGGGCTTGTTACTACAATATTAGCTTAGCCTATATTAAACTCCACCGGTAATGTTTAAGTTTCTTTATAAAAACATGGTAAGGAGAGCAGGTGAAATGTAAGTAAGGAAAGACTTAGGATAAATATTTATTCTAAAAAGACTCGTTCAATAGCTCATGTCTCGTTTTATGCACACATATCCACTTTTACTAAAGGAAGTACTTTATATTAAGTTCCTTTCTGTGTTTGTTTGTAGATTTCTTTACATGTTCATATTTTCCCAATCATAATTACCATCACAATTCTATAAATATTCAACTACAGTTGAGCACATCATTTAGGTTACTGCATGTTATGCGTGTTGACGTTCATTCATTATTTTTTAAATTTATTTCTTCTTTGTCCTTTGCACATTTTACTACAACTAAAATTGTTTCAAATCATTGTTCAGCTTGTTAATGGTTAATAGTTTGTTTTAAGGATTAAATCTATTTTATATATTTTTAATTTTTAAAAAATTGTACTAATGAACTTATTTTGGAAATATGTTTAATAGAGTTAATTTAAAGCACCTCATTTGTAGACGTCTGTCGCTCGTATTACAGAAAACAGTGACAACAATTACATGGTGACGACCTGTGTCTACTGCTACTATTTTTACGCATTTTCTTTGTTAATATATAAAGCATCAAAACATACATTAATGGTACATGTGTAAAAGTGCTTAACTTTCTGGAACTAGCCGAATAAAACAATTAATAAAGAAATTAATCTTTTATTGTACCAAAAGCTTTGTTTTGTTGTGTGCTCTTAATATATTATGCCTGAAAAGGATTTCTTTCCCAAGATTTTCGTTAATCGAAATGTCCCTCTCCTAAGAAAACGATAACCATAAGACTCTTTTAAACGGTTTATCGTTCATGTGAATACTTTACTATTCAAGCCTTTATCTGTGCTTATATTATCTAGTTTGAAAATGTTATTTTAAGCCGCTTTATCGCATGCCTGTTAAATTTCAGCATTTTTTTTTAAATCCTAGTTTGGTGACGGAATGGCGTGAAGTGTTTTTAGATTCGTAAACAATTTCATATACGAACAGCTATACACACATATGTGTGTGTATATATAAATATATATACTAAGGTTTTCATGTAGTTTATCACATTTCATTCTCCCAATACGTATTTCTCTGATAAAATATTTTCTATTAAGTACAGTGTTTTCTATGTATTATCACAATTTCTTGCAAACTTTCACGATTACTACTTCTTAAAAGCAAATAATTATTATGTTGGTAATGTTAAGTGATGAGCAAGTATTTACATATTAATTATGTGCATAATTTCATTTTTATTCTCTGTAGCATTCGAGTGATTCAACCGCTGAGCACAATATTAAGTTTCTTGTAAAAATAGTTCAAAGAGTAATGTTTTTTTTTCAGTTTTCAGTTTATTACAACATATACAAAGATATACTTGATTTTAGAATTTAGGGTCCAATATATTATCTTTATTCCATAACATTACTTAATATAGCTAAATAACATATCATTCGCGTTCTTTAGTTGAAATTTCACAATTCGACTTAGGGAAGACATTCCAGGAACTTCTTGTTGCCACAGAAATCAAGACAGTTGTGAATCTAGATATTTAACAATCGTCTGCTAAATATTCGCTGTATAGATGAATGGTGTCAAAAGAAGCCCAATTAAAATGTCTCATTTAACCAAGATTGTTAGTAATTATAGGTAGACGCAATTATACTGACAGCTCTTCTCTTATCTGTAAAGTTGAATGCTTGAAACAGTTTTAGTTGAATATAATCGACTTCCTTGATTCTTGTTTTGGATAAAAACGTTGCTATTTCATGTTGTTTTTCACATTCAGCACGTGAGTATTAGGTTTTTGAAGCACGATAACTTTAAAAAGTGAAGGCGATTTAATTTTAATAAAAGTGTTGCTCATTATAATCAAGTTATTCACCTAAATTATACAAAATCTACTTTAAAACGTTTCTTCTAGTTCCTACCTTCCAAATATCAACTTAGTTTTTACGTTTGAGGCTCTAGACGAGAAACCCTTACAGAAATCCAAGTTCGTGGTAGCCAGCAACAGATTAAGTGTATGTTCAAAATTAAAATTAGTGAATCCACTTAAGGAACTGTAATTTCCTGATAGAGACAGAACAATGACTTCTAATTTTTTAATTCCTTCTCTCTCTCTTTCTTCTTCTGAGTACTTTATTGTAAGTTTTTTATACTTTATTATTATTATGCTAATTTTACTGACAAGAACTGTATTGTTTTAAATATTGTATCAACGTTTGGATCACGAATCGTTAGATTTCTCCCTCGGCTTTCTCTTACTTTACATATATTACATTGTTAATTTCAGCACCATCGAGGACTTTCTCCTGGATGTACGTTCTATGTTTTACTGTGCTCACATTGAAGTCCTAACATACCATACTTCACTGGAAGATCTTTGTTATAACAGTACGTATCAAGTTAAAGTATGACACAAAGTTTTCAGAGTTGATTTATAAACGAACGCCATGAGGATGCAAATATGATTTCAGATGAAACGCAATTCACAAAACCAAATGAAATGGATCACTAGAAACCATTGCACATCATGTGTCATTCGAGAAATGTTTAGTATATACACACATACCCTACATTTAGTAACGTTTACTTTTCTGGTGTATAAACAAAGCAAAATATTATGTATGGTCAAGAAATTCAAAGAGTAATTGTTTTGTTTGTTTTTATATTTAGCCCAAAGCTACACGAGAGCTATTTGCGCTAGTCGTCCCTAATTTAGCAGTGTAAGATTATAGGGAAGGCGGCTAGTCATCATCACCAACCGCCAACTCTTGGGCTACTCTTTTACCAACGAATAATGGGATTGATCGTAAATTAGAACGCCCCCACGCTGTAAGGGCAAGCATGTTTGGTTAGACAAGGATTCAAACTCGTGACCCTCTACTTATGAGTCGAACGTCTTAACCACGTGGCCATGCTGGGCCTATGAGCAACTGAGTTTTGTTTTCAAATCAAATATATTTTGTCAAATCTTAAGTTTTGAAACATGGGTAGGTCAATTTCTCACAAAATGCAACTTCTAATTTATAGGATCAGTTTTCAGGTAATTTAAAGTCCCATTTGCACAATTTGGATTCTATACAAAACTTAACGTAGGTGTTAGTTAATGAATGAAATATTTGTTAAGTAAAAAAATAGAAATGTACGATTTTTATTTACTGTCTAAATGATGAGCGCATTTTGCTCTAGATCATATAACAATCTTATTTATCCTGTATGTCGAAGATATGATTCACATATAACGCACTTTTTCAAATAAAATGTGGATCTAACTTTGAGCATGCTGATTCTCAGTTTTGTGCCAATTAATTTTACCCCTTCAGTTGTTTTTACGTTTATTTATTTATCAAAAATTGGCCTTAATTAAGAAATTATTTTAATATTTAAGTATGATTGTTACGATTACTTCAGAGAGACAATTACACATATAGCAAGAAAAGTTTGTCTTTACAAGTTTATTTATATGTATATATATAAAAGTTAAAGACAAATGTATTTATTTTTTCCAGGGTTTCATGAAATGCAGAAGACAAATTTTATTCATTGACCGAAGACAGCCTACTTCCAAGGATATATATATTTTTCTTTTTCTTTGTTGTGTAAAATTCAACAGTCTATTTTACAGACATTCAGTAATAACGCTTGGAGTCTCAACTTCCCAACTACCACGTTAGCCTAGTTTAACATGTTTGCATTAGCCTTTTTGAATAAAGTAAGTTAAAAAACAATGCTGAAGTTTGTTGTTGTTTTTTCATTTAGAGTCTTCTCTCTTTTTAGACGCAAGTATATTTAACAGTTATGTTTGTAATCTTTAAAGTTACAGAAACAAAAGTTAACACAAATGTACTTAACAATAATGTTTCTAACCTTTAAAATTACAGTAACAAAAGTAAATTTATTAAATGACTGTTCAGGATTAAAATGATTTTTCAAAAATGTTTAGCCTATAAATAATTATTGTTATTACTTCAAAAACTCTTAAAGCAAATCAGAAGCGAGATAGTTAAAATATCCGAATAGCCATGAAGCTCAATATTTATGCAAAAACGGCTAGTTTGGGTTGAGAAAATATTTTACATAGAAGAGCGAACAACGTTTCGACCATCAGGTTCACCGAAGAAGGTCGAAACGTTGTTCGCTCTTCTATGTAAAATATTTTTTCAACCCAAACGAGCCGTTTTTGCATATATATTTCTCTACAAGTGGGTTTTCTATACATCACTGAAACTCAATATTTGTTTGCTTTTTTTACATTAAGTCAAATACACACAAGTTTTCGATTATTTCACGAAACACAAACAAGTCGACATAACACATTCGCGAAAGTTATTCAAAAACACTCATGGGGATCCCTATTTCTACAGTAAAAGAGAGCATTTTATAAGAACAATGTTTAAGGCCCTGTGGTACCCTTGGACGTACTTCCTCCATCTTCGACCATGCTCATTTTTTTATCAAGACATGGGCACTATTCTTCGACATCTCAACTTGTATTATAATAAGCTTCTGCGAAAGATAGCGAGGGCCTTCTTGGACGACATGTTTTGAAGAGCGTTTCACGGATCATTCACTTTGCATGAATATCGACTTTCAAAACCCCGGTTAGTAGATCAAGAGCACAAAAGTTCATTAGTACTGTATCGGGAGATGTGACATGAATGTGCTCTTTTCCTTATAATTCTAATTTCTTTGTTCATCACCCTCATGCAGATGACCGTTGATTTTCTGGTGTGACAAGAAATTTATAACCATTTCTTTACAAGCTTTCATTAATTTGAAGTCCTTATTTGCTATTTTGTTAAAGTAGCGCGAGGTATTCCCAGCTTCACTGCAATTGCTTTTTAACATCGGATGGTTCTCTAGCATTCACTTTGCAAGTGTGGGTATTTTCTGAATTGTAATGAGTAACGATTTCGGATCCTGTTTCTTTCTTAAACTCTTTGCTGTGCGAGTTTTTCCGTTTCAGTGAGAATATGGTTTTCTTTTATTCTACACCTTTAGACAGAACTGGTTAAATAATATCTAGTCATAAGTCTACTCTTGCACTGTTGTACCATCAAATGAGTAGAAATTGGAATTTTCCGTAAACTTAATGTATAGATTCCAAATTGTCACCTATGGCGCCACGATTAGTATCTGAGGCAACGTACCATTGTATTAACATACAAAAAACATTCTTTATATATAGTGCAAAATATAAATAACATTTATGAAGCATCGAGGTAATAATAAGTTAATTAGATAATATTTGAGCATCTTTCAATAAGTGGTTTTCTTCCAGGTCAGAAGACACGAATCACTTTTTGAAATATATTATAATTTGATTTCTGTTGGGAAATAAAAATACATTCCTCACATTAATCTTTATTTTAACCAGTTTATAATTGTTTAAAAGTATCTAACCACTAGTTTCTAAAAGATGGTTTATGATGCTTTTATTAAAATAAATTAAATTATTTTTCAATGAACTTGTACTTAAAAGTATTCGCGCCAAGCATGCTCGCCCTTTCAGCCGTGAGGGCGTTATAATGTGACGGTAAATCCCACTATTCGTTGGTAAAAAAGTAGCCCAAGAGTTGGCGGTGGGTGGTGATGACTAGCTGCTTTCCCTCTAGTCTTACACTGCTAAATTAGGGACAGCTAGCCCTCGAGTAGCTTTGTGCGAAATTCCAAAACAAATCCAAAACAAACTTAAAAGTATAGAATTATTGATTATGAAACTCAGTATAATATTAATTTTTCAGTTGTTAGAGAATTATATATATGTGTGTGTGTGATTTTTCTCAGATAATATGGATGAACACTTGTTCCTTTTCAACTTATCAAGTAAAACCACAGCAAAATGTCATATATATAATACAATAAATTTTTTTTCTGTTTTAGTTGAATTTCATGTAAAGAAAAGATACTTAAAAGTTACTCGCACTAACCGTTCCTGGTTTTGAAAGTGGTAAACTTGAGGGAATACAGCAAGTCTATAACACTCACTGCCAACTTTCGGGTAATTATTTACCGGCGAAGACTATGGTTGATTTTCACATTACAACGCTCTCAGGGCTGAAGAAGCGAGCATATACAGTGATTAATTGCGAGTTGAGAGCCCCAAGAACCAGGTCACGGAAAGTCTCTTCAAGACGTGTAGTACTATTTAAGGAACTTTATAGACTTCTAATAGCAGAAAAAAGTACAAAACCCTTATGTTAAATGTTTTAAAATAGTTATACTAACCTAATAATCCCCAGTGAAACAGAAGTAGAGTGAGGGTTTATGAGCTAAACACAGTTTCGATATCCTGGATGGGCACAATACGCATAACTCATTGCATAGCTTTATGTTCAACTACAAACAAGCTAACTCACCCAACAATGATAAATAATTAAAGTTTCGCGATTTGAGAGAGAATAATACAAAGATGAATACAGGTTAAAATACAACAAATATTTCAAATAAAAATTTAAGATACAAATACTAAAAAAAAAAAAGCAACTCAATAAGCTTGCAGATTAGAGCACTTACACCACAGCTATGAATAACAAAAATACTTTTAACCAAACAAGTACCAACATTAGTCAAGTGGATTTATTTTCTACAAATCACAAATATTTTCTTACAGGAGAAATGTTGGATGAGTATTGTGTTATGACAAAAAAATGCTATTTAAAAATGTATATATGCTGATAACAGATAGAAAAAACATTACTATAAACAGAACTTCTCTAACTTAACCGATAGCCCAAACCAGTATTACAAAGTTGCAGTAATTATAATAAAAATATCGGCATACACATGGATAACATGTTATATAAAAAAATATTAACTTATCTCAGTAACAACGTAAAATATATGTATCCAATCAATCACTCGTATCAAGACGTCCAAGGCTGTTGGCGCATTTCTATGAAAGTATGAAAAACGACACAGAGTTCCTCTTTTCTAAAAACTAAATCAAACTTTGATATCCCAAAGAAGTTACTAGAACCTT
The DNA here is from genome assembly GCF_004210375.1 of Tachypleus tridentatus. Classification (NCBI taxonomy): domain Eukaryota; kingdom Metazoa; phylum Arthropoda; class Merostomata; order Xiphosura; family Limulidae; genus Tachypleus; species Tachypleus tridentatus. The sequence goes on along the minus strand of NC_134835.1, from coordinate 52,618,237 downwards.
ACAAACTCGAAAACATAATTGATCAATAGTTACTTCCTAAATAAACGGATAATCAGGTCGCGTAAACAACACGGCCAATATAAAATCGTGATAGAAAGCCGTTTACCAAACGTCCATTATAATATTCTTCAGCGTTTCATATGTACTGTGGTTCCATTGAAAACTTGTTGATCTTGGAATGATATCTTACAGCTCTTTCTAAAGTCATATACACACATAGTTAACATGTGTTTTCATCGAGTATATCATGGTAAGCAAAGTAAAGCTTCCTGTATCAGGTGAAAACCTGTGGCTTTCAGTTACAGCATTACCGAAGGAGGCAACAGGGACTGTAACATCATAATAAGGTACCCAGTTCTTTTGATATAACATATTCCATCTCTGTTTGCAAAGGAGACAAAAAAGAGCTCCATTCTGCAAATGCTACATTATATATACATTACATTATTTACAAGCATACATATACTGAAAACTTTAAATTTGTATTATAAATTTTGTTGTGTAGTTGAGCAGTCTCAGTATATTTGTCTAATAGCAAACACTGCAAACAACTTATTTGTATTGAAGTTACAGTTGTCTGTGTAATATAAACAGAGTGAGTTTATATTCCCACTTCTCTAACAATGTTTCGTGCTTTTAATGTTTTTTGTTTTTTTAGAAATATCATCCTCATTTTGTTTTAATTATCTGAATACAAATTAGTTATAGCACACATTACTTTAACAAGATTTACAGGTTACAAGAGAATTTAACTTAATACTAATCTGTTTATTTAATTAACTTACATTGCGACATTTCTTACGCAAACTTTGAGTTAGGGGTTACGTCATTAAAACAAACAAACAAGAAGAGCGTTTCACTGATACAAGTGAATTAGAAACGTTTTATGCTATTTACAATTTTACGTTGTGTAGAGAATAATACCCCAAACTGAAACAGTTGTTTTCAATTAAATCTACCATCCTACATCTCAAGAACAATGATTATTTTACAATAATCCTCTCTTCCTTACCCCTAAAAATAACGAAGGTCATTACAAAATGTGTGAACACAACGTGCATCCTTTCACGAACCAATTTATTTTTACAACATATATATTAGTAATTTTAAGTTCTATGACTGAAACAAAAATACGTTTATCGAAATACTTTGAACTGTAAAAAATGGCTGATTATGCAAGGCTTAAGAAACTGTTCCTAAATAAGTTATACATCTATAGTAATAACGTTATAATGGATTAACTGTTGTTATTGTTTTATTTACTTAAGCACTTTTGTGAAGACATCAAGTACAGATACTCCTGACTGAACCCTTGATACTGTTCAAGATTATTCGATTTTCACACAAATTTCAGATTACTTCTGCATTCATATTTTCAATGCAATTCTTTTACATTATTATATTTGATATGAACGTAAATATTCAAAGATTGAATTTTGTTAATTCATTATAATAAGCCCAAAAATATATTTTGCTGCCATAGAATGTTACTAAAGGAATAACACAAAGTGTGTAACTATTAACAGCTTCGTACCTGCAACATTTGATGTCTGAACAACGAGAAAAATCAAAACCCTTTATATCAAAAATCTTTATTGTTCCATTCTTTGTCGTATATGTCAAGACATTGTAACAAATCCATCAAAATATTCGGCCATCTTCTTTTACTCCAGATAAATCACCTCTTATTACTATCCAATACAAAAAATAAAAATTTTAGAAAACAGTGAAGGTCTTTAGAAGTTTGTCTTTATTGAAAGCCTTTGATTTTCAAGAAACAAGCATCGTACTAAGTAAAAAAAAAAAACGTACATCCCTAAAAGTATTTTTCAAGCTTAATAAGTGTCTTTCAGCTTCTTAAAATCGATGGAAAAAATTCTTTAGTAACTGAGAAATTGTTGTTTGTCGGTAACGAAGTCGTATTGAATCGAAAAGAAGCGAGGAATTCTATTCAACAAAAGTATATTTATGTTCCCAACAGTATTAATGCTAATTTTTAAAATTTAACCTAAAATATTTATCTAGAGCATATAATAAAACCAATTGGATTAGTTAGTTGATTTATTTAGTCGAAATCTATAAATTTCTACAATATATGTTGCAGACTTTATTTAATTTAGACTTAAAAGTCTAAACTGTTCATACCCCTAGGTCATACAATCAAATATACACAGACAGATTTTATGATTTTAACTCTGTTTTCTTACAAACAGTTAAAAAAGTAAATCAACAAGAGGGAAAGGTAAATTAATGGCATTCATTGTAAGAGAGTAAGAGATGTAAACATGTAAAGATAACAAAAACGATGTTCGTATTTTGTTCCTCATTAGTAGTCAGTTTTTATACACATATATCACAATATATAATTTCTACATGTATATATCATTAGCAGCATCATATTTGCCAGGTGATTATATTTTCTAACTCCTTATTAAGTAGTAAAGTTACTCATGTTAATTAAATTATTTGTATTTCCTTTTATTAAATTAATATATGGGAAAGTTTTAAATGATCAAATTTAGTTAACTTCAATTTAGTTTTGAAATGCTTATTTCTTTATTATTTTTGTCTGGAATATTAGCATCTCTGTATTATGTTTCTCAGTGGCCTTTTTACTAACTACTTTAGTAGTGTACCAAAGTAGCGTAATGAATAAATACATTTGTTTACGAGATATTTTACATAGTTTACAATTTATACAACACAGTTTATATTATTTCGTAATCGTACGCTTAAGTTTGATTTACGTAGTTCCATATAGTAAACTTCAATTTAAGTTGTGAATGTTTATTTTTTTATTATTATTGTCTGAAGTACTAGCATAGATGTATTACGTTTCTCGGTGAACTTTTCATTTTTTTTAAATTTAGTAGTGTACCTAATTGTTTAAAATAATTTCAATGTTTTATATACTTATATATATATATATACACAGATTCCAAGTACCTGTGACCTATTTCCTGTTATAAAGAAGTGAGCATTTCTGTAACATTTCGATCTTACGAACCAAACTTAAAATAAGATCCCACTAGCATTTTGCCATAAACACTGATCGTTGTTATAACTACACGACTAATAATAATGACAATAAAAGTATATCGTTACCTATTGCTAATGTTTTTTAGCTCTTGTCAAAATGTGAACTCTTTTTGAATTTTTTTTTCATTTCTTTCAATGTAATATATTCATGATATATATTATTTAAAACAGATCCTAAACGAATGGTTTGGTTTGAATTTTGCGCTAGGGCTACCTGTGCTAGCTGTCCATAATTTAGCAGCGTAAGACTAGAGGAAAGGCAAGTAATGATTACCATCCACCGCCAACTCTTGGACTATTCCTTTACCAACGAATAATGTTATTGATTGTCATATTATAACGCCCCCACGGCTGAAAAAGCGAGCATCTTTGGTGTGACGGGGATTTGAAACCACGACCCTCAGATTACGAGTCGAGTGCCTTAACCATCTGGCCATGCTGGGCCTCTTAAACGAAAGGAAAGATGATTCTTTACTGACGTAGTTTAACTCTTAGACTGATAACTAGAGCATATAACATACATGTATATATGAAAATGTAAGAGCAGACAATGTGAAATTATAATAATAAACACTTCTTACTTGTTTATGAGATATATACATAGTTTACAATTTATACAAAACGGTTTCTACAGTTTCATAATGGCATGTATCTTAAGTTTTATTTATGCAGGTCCAGTTCTTATCAATACTGCTTGCAGAGATCTACGGTGTTTAAAATAGCTCTGTCTCTGATTCTCTTATATGTAAAAACCAATTTTTATAACATTTATTTGTAGCTATTTGTTTGTGAATAATTTTATGTGCTGAATCTGCAAATATTGCGATAAATAAAATAGGACTGTAGGATATAAATTAGATGTTCTACCCCAGTATTTTGATATCAATTCCAGATGTTTACCTTTCAAACGAGCATTTTGATTAAGTGCTTTATTTCAATACTAAAGTTTCAAGAAACTGCTAAGATATTTTTAGGAGACGAAAAATTTTACACAGTTTGTTACTAGCACTCTTTGATGACTCTGAAACATCGAGCTGGATGCAGATAACCCCTATTTCTCTATTAAAATTAAGATTGTAAGAAATCTAGTAAAAAATTTTAGTTGGACGATATTAGAGTTGATGTAATGGATAACACAAGCATCTATAGCAATAGCTCTCAAGCGCTTCAAAGCAGTGGTTCAATAAAAGGACTATAGATGGCAGCAACGAAACATTATATGTCGAAATTTATTACTGGTTTGGTTTGTTTTGAATTTCGCGCAAAGCTACACGAGGGATATTTGCGTTAGCCGTCCCTAATTTAGCAGTATAAGACTAGAGGGAAGGCAGCTAGTCACCACCACCTACTGCCAACTCTTAGGCTACTCTTTTACCAACGAATAGTGGGATTGACTGTCATTTATAACGCCCTCACGGCTGAAAGGGCGAGCATGTATTTATTACAGTACTCTGTATAATCAAAAGTACGTTTTTACACAATTCATACTGTTTTTGTTATTTAAGTGTGAAATGTTTCTGATGGTCCAGCCGTTAATGCATCTTTAATATGATTTCACACAAAGCTACACGAGAGCTACCTGCGTAACACTAGAGGGGAAGGCAGCTAGTCATCACCAACCACCGCCAACTCGTGGGCTTCTCTTTTACCAGCGGATAGTGGGTTTGACAGTAATGTAATAATGGCCCATTGCTGAATGGGGGATCGTTTGGTACGACAGGGATTCAAACCTGCGTTAAGCAGATTTCGAATCGAGAGCCCTCACCATTTGGCGATGCCGGGCACTTAGTAGCTATCTTGAAATATTGTGTATAAAATTCGCAACTAGAATCAATAAATGAACTTTAAGCAAAAGAATTAAGATTATGTAAGAGAGCCCAATCCAAAATGTCGACTCTCGATAAAAGATGTCCAAATAACTTTCACAGAAACTATTTTTATGTAGTTTCGTTTTTTATGTGATAGAGTTGAATTATATTTTAACCCTTACTGGCATATGTGTAGTATATACCATGTTTATTATACTTAAGTCAGAGATTTGGAACACATATTCCCTAAAAACTATAAATGAAGATTATGAATACGAAACATTTATCAGCTTTTATCAGAAATAAATATTAAACTTTTAATTTCAATCATGTATTATTTTCTGAATGTCTAAATGCATTTTATTGCAAAAATGAAAATAATAATAAAATGGAAATTTCTTCTGAACTTTTTCCATTATATTTTTTCTTATTATTCGAAAACAGAACTTGGTTAAAGGCTGATTATAAAACCCCATCCAATAACATTACAGAAAGAACTAATTTATAATCTGACCTCAAGCATAGCGTACGCACGGTTTATTAGTAGGAAACAAATGAGAGTAAACCTTTCACTGAAACGAGTCTTATGATCTCTTTAAAGTGTTTTTTTTCTTTAGATTAAACAGTCAAACAGAATAGGAAACTTTTGTTCGAAAGCGAAGTTTCAAAAGTCCATTGTTATATATATATATATATGTTTTAAACAGAAAATTGGACTTGTTATGCAACTGACATTTAATATTTATTAATTGCACAAGTATGTAAAATCTCAAAGAGAAAGATACGTAAACTAATTTTCTAACATAATTAACACTTTGACCTCTGATATCATGAGGATTGTTGGACAATACATAGAATCTGCTCATTACGACTTCCCAATATTATCTTACTTTATCAAACAATTTCTTTAATGTTTTCAGGCTATAGAATAACAACGAAACTCAATAACCCGCATTATTATCTTTAACCTTTTCTCTTTCATTTTATCGAGACCCACACGTTTCATTGTCCTAATTTTACACCAGACAGCTTAAAACAGGATTTTGCTTTGGCAAGCTTAGGAGATATTGTGATAACAAGGTAACGCCATTCTTTAAAGATTTCTAAGTAAGATAAACTGGGATAATATTTTGAAGGTTAATGCAAATATCTACCAGAACTTAAACGTTTAGAAGGAACTATAATAATCTATTAGATGAAACTGGGACTCTAAGTTGTAGGATGCCTTATTACTTATTTCAAGTTATATACTGGCAATATTGGCTGTCTTCTCTTACAAAGAATACTTTCCATCACACTCAGTTGAACGTAAAGTAGATTGAAAAGAAAATTAACATAAATTATGGTAAAGATAAACTCTGTGAATCACAAAATACCCGTGTAGATAAAATAGAAATACTCTTGTGTTTTGTTTTTTTCAAAATATACTTGGTTAAAAAAATGGAAATAGAAAGTTTTTCTCTTTCATTCCAAATAATCGTTAAAAACAATGTTGACTAGTTTCTTTTTCTATGATCTTATTGCTGAATTAGGGACGTTAACACAGATAGTTTTTAAGTAGCTCTGTGCGAAAATCTAAACAAACTAAACCCATAGTACATCAATGTGTACGATTTAGAATATTTCAATGTAAGATTCAGTGAAAAAAATTGGGTGTTATTGTAGAGTAACTGTAAAATAAAATACCAACTGTATTTTATCACTTTTACGAGACTTCAAAAATTTTAAAACCTTTACAATCCGTCTTTCTCTTTATACAAGATTATTCATTAACATTAAGTTCTTAAAGCAGCCAAAACGTTTTTATGTAGTTTTCTAAGTTATTCAGATCTATTTTTCTAACATCTACATTAACTTTAATATGGTTTTTATAACGATAAGCATGTGTATTTTGAATAAAAGCTGCGTTATATGGTACTCCTGTAAAGAAACCTAATAGCAAAATATTATTTGTTCTCTTCCGCGGCGAATTATAAAACACACACATGCGTTATGGATGCGCAGCCACAGACGAAGATGCAGATATTTGGAATTATCCGTAGGGTAATCTAATACCAAAAAGTCATCTCTGTTAATAAATAATTAACTAGCAGGACAATGATACGTCTAAGGTTCAGAAGGTCTACAGAAGATGACGTAAGACAAGAATGAGATTATTAATACATGGATATCCATTAATTTTAATAAAAGTTTACATATTTAAAAATACAATTAAAATATAATAAAGTTAAACAATATCAAATCGTGAAAGGGGTGTTTGCACTACCTTAAATGTATGTTTCACTAGAGACTACTATTTGTTTAACTTTTTGGATACTAGATAACGGAATCTTACGTTAAGGTGATTATAGCATATCTCGAAAATTATTAACCACCACATAACATCAGAATTCATAAACGAAATGAAGTTACAAAACAAAGTTACGTTTATAGATATTAATAAACTAGATAACATAATCTACTATAAAAAGGCTAATCTCTACAAAATAGTTTAAGAAAAAGAAGATGAGAAACCAGTAAAGAAAGAAGTGTCGTATTCAAAATACAATGTTTTTATGTTACCCTTCCTCTCTCCGGTAGAACAGAGGCTCATTTACTGACTTATAACGCTAGAAACCTGGTTTCGATACCCGTGGTAAGCAGGACACACGTGGCCCATTGTCTAGCTTTCTGTTTAATTACAAACAAGGAAACCAAACATATTTGTATAAACATGGAAATTTTCAAAATTTGTTATTTATGTTGTTTTCACATCATGTTCGTCAATAATGGCGTTATGTTCATTTCTTTCACTCTAGCTGCTGTTGTTTCTAAGATGTCATTCACATAGAGTACTGAGAAAGATTGTTTTATAGTTTTTAATGAATTCAACATTTCATGCCCAAATTTCCCAAAACAACTAAATCTATTTGAATTCCGTCTTGGTACTTTATATATAAAGCAAAACTACAGTAAAAGATTTTAAACTATTGTTTTTTACGTTATGTTTATATAAATATATATACATATTAGTGGCTCACTTTCCAGGCTTGGATAGACATCTTTCAAATAAAATAATCTACATAAAGTTAACAAATTATGTTTAAACATTATTATACATTGAAAAATCTCAATATTAATGCTGATCTGAAAAGCTTTTCAAATTCTTAATATCATGGTTACATTTTACAATATAATTCCATAGTCATTGTTTTTCCGTTTTGTTTTCTCGAACAGATTCACATCGTCTTTATTTCTATGTTACTTAAGAAATATTTATACGTGGATAACCCATCGATTTTATTAGTGTTAGAGTGGCACTTTTTAAAGTATATTATAAGAATTAGACCAATTACCAATATGAGTAGAAATGTTAAGATATTTTGTAATTTGGAACTTTCGGAAATCATATAAGTTTGTTTTGTTTTTTTGAATTTCGAGCAAAGCTACTCGAGAGCCATCTGCGCTAGCCGTCCCTAATTTAGCAGTGTAAGACTAGAAGGAAGGCAGTTAGTCATCACCACCCACCGCCAACTCTTGGGCTACTCTTTTATCAACGAATAGTGGGAATGACCGTAACATTATAATGCCCCCACGGCTGGGAGGGTGGGCATGTTTGATGCGACGGGGATTCGAATCCGCGACCTTCGAATTACGAGTCGAATGCCTTAACATGCTTGGCCATATCGGGCCAATAATATAAGACAATCCGTATAATTTGATAAAAAATTTTGGTTTTTCAGGACAACTCTACACAGTGGGCTATTTAAACTTTGTCCACCATTGTGTGATAGAATTTCGGACTTTAGCGCTAAAATCTTTTAAGTTTACCATGACCTACGGAGAGGACCGAAATCTAATATAACACAAAAATATGTAGTTTGAATATTAAAATAGGATATTTTAATGTACGAGCAGCATTTAAACGTATATTTATGAAGGTTATATCTTAAACTTATAATCAAGTAACATCCACGAAAATGAAATATATATATATGTTTGTCAACGTTTTCTAATTTATTATAAAACCGTTTTTAATGTATATTACTTCTACAATAGTTGAATTATTTTTATCTTCAGTTTTAAGACCTTATCTCATTCTATAGTCATTAATATATACGAACAATTGTAAAAATCCCTTAAATTGTGATTTGTTTGTTTTGGAATTTCGCACAAAGCTACTCGAGGGCTATCTGTGCTAGCCGTCCCTAATTTAGAAGTGTAAGACTAGAGGGAAGGCAGCTAGTCATCACCACCCACCGCCAACTCTTGGGCTACTCTTTTACCAACGAATAGTGGGATTGACCGTAACATTATACGCCCCCACGGCTGGGAGGGCAAGCATGTTTAGCGCGACGCGGGCGCGAACTCGCGACCCTCGGATTACGAGTCGCACGCCTTACGCGCTTGGCCATGCCAGGCCCAAAATGTTTATTCCCCAGGTGAGGCTCGAACCCCTTAAATTGTGAGCTATAAAAAATATATTGTTGAGTTTTGTCGTGTAACGTAACATTCTTTTAAAAATATAAACTTAAACAATGTGGCGGTGAATTCTGTGGTAAATAATACAAAACACTCATCTTACACATATTATTCCAGTATTTATTATTACTTGACAAATGGGTTTATATAAGATTTAAGAATTCGATATGTATATACTTAAAACATGGTATACACTGTGAGATGGTCAGTATGACTTTGTAGAATGAAGTAACGGTCAAAGTAGTTGCGGTAGGAGTGATTTCTGTTCGATACTTTCTTTTAACGTTCAGCTCTTAATGTCCTTCCACAGTGTTTCACGTGATTAACTAACTGACGGTCATTGCCTGCAGAAGTTGAAGGGTCACGGATCAAAGTTAGAAATGGGTATTACAGAAAAAACGATTTTTACATATCATACTTATGGTAGCTATTGTAGCAATAACTTCAGCTGAATTTGTGCATTACTGTAATAGTAATGGTCATCTTTTTCATTAGATTCCTCTGATATAGACGTTCGTGTGCTCTTCCCTACTCTCTGCGTATGTTTTGTCATATAAAATGATATTTTTCGGTGTGACTTAGGATGTGGCGCCATCTATGAAGATAATTAACGTTAATTACGTGAAGGGAAATGAGTTTTCAGTTGCAGCTATGACGGGAGGTGGATAGATTGTGAACCACCCATTAAAAACCTCGTGATTCTAAGGTATCGTCGTACGAAGTTTGGTTAAGATTGACCCAGTGACCTATGGCTTTATATATATACATAGTTTATATTTTTCCAGGGAGGTACGTTTTTGTTTTTTTTTTAGTTTTGCACGAAGCTACACGAAAGCTATCTGCGCTAGTATTCCCTAATTTAGCAGTTTAAGACAAGAGGAAAGGCAGTTAATCATCATCACTCAACGCCAACTCTTGGACTACTCGGTTACCAACGAATAGTGGGATTGACAGTCACATTACAACGCTCCCACAGCTGAAATGGCGAGGGTGTTTGGTGTGACTGGGATTCGAATCCGCGATAGATTACGAATCGAACGTCCTAACCATCTATCCATGTCGAACTTTTTCAACATGAATATAACTAAGAATTCTTGACATAATAATCCCTTTAATTATTTATTTATTTTCTCAATTCTGTAGTCTGTTACTGTAGTTATTATATAAAATTAATAATAAACTCTATGTAATATTAATATTCACTTGTGCAGATCGCTAAATGTATTAAATTAGACTGTAATTGCTATATTTGTCTATCTGTACATAATATATTTAATAATAAATTCTAAATATGTATATCATACTTTAATTAGTGTTATTGAAGTTTAAACGTCAGAAAACATAATTTTTATCATAGTCTTTAAATGATTACTTTATTACTCAGTATGTGATTATTACATACTGTGTTTGAAAAACTATCAGTAATTCAGTCTGCTTAGAATAAGCTGAAATTTCTATTTTACATAAACGTGTGGCATTCACAATATACTTATTATTTACAGGAAAAAATCTGTTATTAAAAGAAAAGTTAATTATAACACATTGTCGTTATGTACGTATTCACAATATATTTAATATTTAAGAAAAAATATATAAGAGTCAAATATAATACGCTGTCGTTATCTATTTATTTATATTGAATTAAACTGTATTTTTTTTTTATTTTGCGCAAAGCTACACGAAGGCTATCTGTGCTAGCCGTCCATAATTTAGTAGTGTAAGGCAGCTAGTTATCACCACCCACCGTAAACTCTTGGGCTACTCTTTTACCAACGAATAGCGGGAATGACCATCACAATTCAAAACCCCCACGCCTGAAAGGGCGAGCATGTTTGGTGCGACGGAGAGTCGAACCCACGACTTTCAGATTTGGAGTCGAGCGCCCTAACAACCTGGCAATCCTGGCCAATTTAGATATATATTTTTGAAATATAATTATCAATAATAAAACATGTCTTGATCTGTAAAAGTTCATTACATAGTGATACTAAACATTAGCTGTATATTCTCAGGAGATTTAATTTGGCATATTTCAAAAACAGGACAAATGTTTTGTTTGCGTAAACATTTCCACCGGGATTTATTATATTGACTATCAATATCATAACAATCAACCACAGAACATACTAACTGTCTGAAATAACTTGGGAAACATCAATCACTGTTTTGGCATCCCACGTATTATGGTACAAACTTCACATCTGTGTTTGTTAACATTAAAAATATACGAGTCACACGACTAGTTTTAATTATGTAACAAGCCTGGTAATTCATGTTTGCTACGACTAAAAATAATAAATGAATGATTTACTGTTTATTCATACATTATTTCATTAAAATCTCACGAAACACTGAAACTAACTCAAAGATCCATACGATCTCGAACTTCTGTCAAAGACCCTAACATTTATCTTATAAACAAAGGATGATGACTTAATTGTCTCAACACATCATAAACTGTTATAAAGGAAAAGTTGTCACTACCTTAAACTGTTTAATGACAGCTTTGACACTGCTGTGTTCTCACGTGGTTGCTGATGCGTAACAGTTAAAGGTAAGGTTGTGTCAAATACGTGTTGTATATACTTATTTTATCACAGAGCAAAATAGTACAATACCGAAAAATAGATGGCAATCATAAACGTAAAAGAATATTTAGTTATAAATCAAGTAATTATTCTTTGACTGTTTCAAAGGTTATACTTTCTCCCGTGGAATTTCAAACTGTTACCGTAACGTGAATTATATTTAATTTACACTTTATTAACTGTATAAAAATTATCAGACGCAGATAAAGAGTTATGTGACTTTCTTGTATCATAGACTAATATACTACAGGGTGTTCGGAAAGTCACTGTGCAGTTTTGAAAGCAGCGATAACAGAATTCATTCAGTCTATTTCAAGCCAGCAACTGATAGCGGTGTTTAGAAACGAAATAAGAAGGATCCAAGTCTGTATTGATGCCAACGGGGGTCACTTTCAATATTGTTTATATTTGTCATTCATATTTACCTCCTGTATTCCATATTGAAACATGTCTGTTAATAAATATATAAGTGTACAGTGACTTTCCGAACACCCTGTATATTTAGTATATATAAGTAAAACCTCAAATTTAAGTATCAGACATAATTACACACCAGGAATATTAGTTTCTAAAAAACCTCTATTTGATATAGTAAACTCATGTTTCATCATAACCCAACGTAAAATAATTACATTATGTAACATAAATTTTGTTCCTGAATAGTAGGTGTTATTTCTTAATTGCTTATGTTGTACAGAAAATGGTCATTATTCCCTTCAAACTTTGCTTTTATGACCTGGATAATGAAATTTAGAAATTAACTATTTTCTATGTAAAAACGGGCAAATTTGCACATTTTCATTTATATAAGGTCTGAATAAAATAACATATGAATCAAGATTTACACGTATTTGTACTAAAGTTATACAAAAATGAACAAAAATGTTTAGAAGTGAGTAGTTTTTCGAGATTTGCGACTGTAATTGAAATATCTTTCACGTATCTGCCCCCAAGTATAATCTCGGCATTCAACTTTGTTAGGCCAAGATATCTGATCAAGTCATTGGTTGGGATAGTATGGATTTCTCTCACCAGCTGCACCTCTGAATTTGTAATCTGGATCTTCAACGTGTACCTCCTCTTCTGATTTGCTACTCTCTTCTGAGGATGGCTGCTTTCTCTCTGACGGAGTTGGTACAGGAAGCTCAGGGCAGTGTGGAACTGGGGCGATGGATGATGGAAGGTCCGGATACATGATAGCAGATGCATTCTTACCAGCTCGACGTTTGGAAGGGTCCACCATGCAGAACTAGCAATTGCTTCAGTGGGTTCACGCCAAATTCATGGCTCTCTTTTCCCCTCTGTACCATCCTGCAAAAGAGCAAAATAAAATTATTATGAAGAAATATATTTATTTCATCCACAACTAATGTGTAAGAGGTTCGTCCAAAATATTTTATATGTGATATTTTTCTATACTCTTAGAAATTAAAATATGTTTAAATTTTAAAAGGTCTAAAATTTGTATAATATAAAATTTTGCTATTCAAGCAAGCAAAAATTGTCCGTCTTACCTTCTAGAATTTTGTTTGCAATTCTCGCAGGTAAAACGAGGTGCTTATAGTTTGTCTTGAACCCCGACAGGAATGCCAAAATATGCCTTGTAGGTTTCACACACTTAGCAGATGCTCTTACGGAGTACTTTTTCGCTCTTGTCTTGATACATAGCAGAATACGCCTGAAGAATGCTTGCAGCTTCTTGATGCCATCTCTGATAAAATCAGATATGTCTGTGTGTTCACTTAGGCATAAAACAGCAAATGAATCAAGATTTACATGTACTTATACTAAAGTTATACAAAAATGAACAAAAATGTTTAGAAGTTACTAGTTTTCCGAGATTGCGACTGTAATATAAATCATTTTCACGTATCAGCCCCAAATATAGTTTCCCATCATAATTTCGTTATACGTTTCTTGGTAGCGGCTTCCAAAGTCCAGTATGTTTTGATGGAAACGCTCGCCTTGATCCTCTGACTATGCTCTCATGTTCTCCTTGAATTTATCAAGACGAGCGTCAAGGATATGGACTTTCAAGGACATCCTGCAGCTCATTTTGCCGTAGTTCTTCACCAGAGCCTCAACCAGTTCCACTTAAGTTTCGGCCTTGTGATTGCCCAAGAAGCCCCGAACCACTGCGACAAAACTGCCACAAGCTTATTTCCTTCCTACTGAGCTTCTTGGGGAATCTTGTGCACTCCAAGATATTTTTTATTTGTAATCCAACGAAGACACCAGCTTTGACGTTTGCTTCAAACATCTTAGGGAAGAAGTCTCGAAGGTGCTTGAAGGCTGCAGACTCCTTATCAAGAGCTGTGACAAATTGTTTCATAAGAACCAATTTTATGTGCAATGGTGTGAACAACACCTTCTGGAGGTCCACCAGTGGCTCATATTTTATATGTGCCTCCCCACAGAGAACTCGGTCCGTTGCTTCCTGTTGTAGTGCGCTGCGGTGTTCCTGCTGTCCCAAAGGCAAAGATAATAGAGAAACTTGGTAAAGCCTCCTTGAAGAACCATCAGAAATGCCACCATTATGAAGTATTCGATAACCTCTGAGCCGCACTCATCATACTTCAAGGTTTCTAGCGAGGTCTTGACGCTGTTATATTCCTCTTTGAGGTGCACCGAATGAGCCAGAAGAGGAGACGGATACTTATTCCCGTTATGGAGCAGCACAGCTTTGAGGCTTCTGGATGAGCTAACAATGAAAAGGCGCTACTCGTTTTGGTTACAGGCAATTCCAATTGCCTCACACAGACCGGATACATTGTGGCAGAAGCAGAATCCATCTTGACGGGTGAAGAAGCTTGAAAAATGTCGGTGACGCTTCATATGACAAGCGACTTGCACATTTACATCTAACAAATCCCACTCCTTGAGCCTAGATGTCAAAAAACTAGAGGAAAGGCAGCTAGCCATCACCATCCACCGCCAATTCTTGGGCTACTATTTTATCAGCGAATAGTGGGATTTATTGTCATATTATAACGCCTCCACGGCTTAAAAGGCAAACAAGTGTGGTGTGACAGGGATTCGAAACCGTGACCCTCGGATTACGAGTCGAGTGCTTTAACCAACTGGCCATGCCGGGTCCCCAACCAATTGGCTCAACATAGTGAAAAGTCTCAAAAATTAAACAATTTTTGGAATATTAAGTTTATTAATTACATCTGCTATTGAGCCGCTATACATTGAACAGTGGCTAACGACAATTTTTTTTCGCTTCACCTATTCAGTGTATAAGTTTTCCTCATGATGAATACAAAGCACGTTCACCAACACTATGTTTAATACCTTTCACTTGATATAAGACCAGCTTATCTCTCTTTGGTTAATTTGTGTTCAGAGTTAATGATAAGGAGTAGAGTCCCCGAAACTAGTATAACTCAGTAACACACGCTGATCAAAGTGTAGGTTTAACTGGATATCCCTCGAACTTAAAATTCGGAATTAAACAATCTTCGGAATACTATGTTTATTTATGTTATTGTATTTGCTATTGTGCGGCTATATAGTATGATGAAATAATAGTGGCCAAAGACACTTTTTCTTCACTTCACCTTTCCAGTATACGAGATTTTCTCATGATGCATACGAAGCACGTTCACACCAATAGTGTGATAAATCTTTGCTCTGCCCATTGAAAATAGATAAAACCCGATTTTTTGCCCTTATAATCCCTACGACTTACCGCTGAGCCACTGGGAAGGAGAGATTAGTACCTGAGAACATCTTAGGACATTTCTGTGCTACGTCTATGCCTACAGGAATAGTGTGGTAGCTTCCAGAATATTTATTTGGATTGCTACATTTCTAGATGTAAAAAAGGTCAGAACTGGAGTTTGTGTGATTCAACTTTCAAGCTCAACAATTTAAATTACTGTGAAACGTAATGTAAGCTATTCAGTCAGAATGGATAAAAGTAAAATTAATGTTAGAAAGTATTTCCTTCTTTTAAAAACTAGGATAAAAATGAATAGCCAATAAATCAACCATAATTCTGAGTTATTAAAAACTTCTAGTATTTTGTAAGCTAGTACCAATCCTGCTTCCTGTTAACTGTTAAGTACCATAAGGAATTTAGGCATTTTTGAATTATTTAACACCAAAACAAATAGGCGTCTATTAGTCATTACTCAATACTGATACATTTGTTCATCTAAAACGACGTATAAAACAAATAAATGGAATATATAGCTTTAAGTAAGTTATTTTGATTGATGTGATCACGTTTTAAAGTATTCCACTTGTTCTAATATTCAGAATGAACTTTTAAAAAATTTTAGTATTCAGAAATAAAACTGAGCCAGCAGATCAACTGTTAAGCCTACAATTAAAGAATATCTGGAGAATATGAATTCAAGGCATGAATAATTTAAACTCGAGCAAAAGAAATAGAGACTACGTAAGGTTATTTGATTGTAAAGCAAAAACCACATTTCATATCAACCTAAATAACAACAAAAGGCACAGTGAGACAGGATTTACAAACATTCATTCTCTGTAACTTTACATCTATTAGTAGGACCCTTCATCCTTGGACATGCTTCTTTTATTTGCCTTATACTTCAAATGTTCTGTATACATTCATTAAGCCAAAGTAAAAACATTTTGACGTAAAAACACAGTTTTTGTCATCGAACACTATCATTTTCATTATTGTAACTGCCTGATTATTCATGTCTTAATTTTCCACACCTACTACAGTTAGGGATATTCTTTCATTATATGCAATTGAAATTTGGGGGTTCACAGATCTGGTAAAACCTTTCTTTTTTGTTTTGTTCTTAACCTTTGTTTATATTTATTGTACTTATTCATATGTTTGATCCTGTTATGGATTTTACCGTTATAAGTTTAGTTTAATACTTACGTTTGTTTCAGGGTAGTTTTTCTTATGCATTTGTTGAACGTTTATTGCGGAAGTCCCGCCCGTTCTCTAAATTTGTAAAATATTCTCGAGAGCAAGAATCAATAATATTTCTTTTACAAAAACGCTAGTATGTTTTGGAATATTATTGAAAGCTCAAGAATCTCGCGTGATTGGTATATAAAACCAACTCGCCGAAAGACAGGTATTATTCTTGGTCAGCTACAGTCAGATTTCAAGCATTACAAAGCGTTCAACTTCAATGAATAATTTCGGACGTTATTATTTCTACGAGAATATTAAATATCTTCATCTGTGAAAAAGTCACTTTATAAAATGTGTGAGGCTTGAAAGTTCAAGCGAGGTGTAACAATATCAATTCAAAATTAATTTGCTCGTCGTGAACATATTAATATGCGTGTGTGTTTTCTTATAGCAAAGCCACATCGGGCTATCTGCTGAGCCCACGAAGAGGAATCGGACTCCTGATTTTAGCGTTGTAAATCCGTAGACATACCGCTGTACTAGCAGGTGCCATGCTAATATGTAATTAAAGTTTAAAATAAAACTAAAATTTCCGATTATTTGAAATTATAATTGTAATGTACGTAACATAATAAATCGGAGATTCCTCCGAGACATATTATAATATGTAACAACTATAGATCATTAAAAGATGTTGTCTGGCTCTGTATTGAACTTTTACTGTGTATCACTTTCTTTATTATTAATTTTCCTTATCTAAGGCTGACCTCTCTAAAAGCATGGTTTACATAAAAATTAAATTTATAACTTTTTGTTGTAACTCCGTTTAGTTGCCAGAGGTTTAGCCTTCCAAAAGGAAGTGTATAGACAGATCTTGTTGTCTTTTATCATCATTTCTCTTCATTTCCACTTTTCCATTCTTTTCTACATCTTTGCTTTTTTTGTGTTGTTAACTTGTTTTTGTCTTTGTTTGATAATAATGAATTATAATTAACGAAAAACCAGTTTCCCATTAGAAGACGGTATGAAAGTGAAAGTGACACATGAACACATCAAAACTAGTTTGACTATAATTTTATTTTCCCTGCTGTCAGCAAGGCTACGTTGGCTCTATCGAAAAAAGAAACTAGCGACACATATAGAAGAAATATCAAGTTCCTGTTATCACCAAATCTAGTACAGTAGAACATACCCTAGGATATTGTAGCTGGTCATCACATCTACCTTGTTTAAGGTTCAGCTAGGGCCAACGCCAATGATAGATAGAAGTTTCTGTATAAAATTCTTCTAATGTAAAAAAAGTTAAGGCCAAGTTGAGTGTTGTTGGATCAATAGATTGCTTACCTCGTAAGGTTGTAAACAAATCTTTGAAATGTTCTTGCCTATTCATAAATTATGGAATATTTGGTAATTTTTCATAACTTCAAAGTTTTCACAAGATGATGTGGGTGTAAACCTGAAATTGACTACTAAAGATGAATCTCATGTATAACTGTACGTAGACTTTTGACAAGCCTAATAATTGAAAAGTCGTCATTCTTAACGTAGAAGCAGCGTATGTCGTACTATAAATAGTTTCATGTGTTCCTTTAATATAATAACTTTTTAGAAGCTAGTGTCTTATTTTAATAAACCAACAACTCTTCTCAAGTATCTTTATGATAATTGACTTTTCAGTAATTAAAACGTAATATTGTACCATTCAATAAGACCTTGCAAAAATAACCAAGCAAGTCTTAATATCATTCTTACTTCTGCTAAAACCACGATCACCCACAGGAATCGCATACAAGCGCAATAGAATACAGCTTCTGATACCCCTATCGACATCAAGTTATTAGTGCTTTAGCTTTACGATGTGTGTGTTTTTCTTATAGCAAAGCCACATCGGGATATCTGCTGAGCCCACGGAGGGGAATCGAACCCCTGATTTTAGCGTTGTAAATGCGGAGAGTTACCGTTGTACTAGCGGGAGGCTTTAGCTTTAAAAAAAAAAAAACTACTCAATCACTATCACTGATGGGCAGTAATGTCGTTGTCACTCATGTTTATTACTTCCCCCTTACATTTTACACAAAAAAAATTAACATATGATGGTGCAAACTTAAAATCGTAGTTAAACTAAATATTTTAGTAATTTTTATTACAATTCTTAATCTGCATATTTGCGTTTAAGCACACATTATACATGTTTTCTAACTCGGTTGTCTTACGCTGTAAATATTTATTCATTGCATATATGTCTTTCCTACCCCTACGACTGAAAATATTTCTGGGGCGCCCATGTTATGAGCAACAACGTTACTTTTTCTAAGTAACATTTAGAGGATACTGTTTCTCACTTAAGTAACTTTATCGGTAACGTTAACTTTTTATAAAACAGCTGGTTATTCTTTCCTTTTTTTAAAGTTTGCTAATATACATAAAGTGAAAAATAACTAAATAAATAGTTGTTAAAACTCTCTGGTCAAAACAATAAGTAATGAACTAATAAAAGTAGCCGTAAATAACATACTTTTTAAACATCAGTAATATTGGATCAACAATAGAAGGAAGTAATACACATGTATTTCTGCTGCAACACATTTTTAATGCTGTTGAAGCATGTTTTAGATCAGTTGTAAATTTGTAGTCTTGTAGCAATGACCGTTACACTAAGCAAGGATGTCTTTTGTCTGTAAGCTGTGAGAGGTTATGTGTAACACTATGTCATAACAAACTGACAGCAAGTTGAGCAAAACTTCACATAATCTGTGGCCATATTTCGACAGTTACTTTAAGCTTATTAGAAAAGATAGTCGTGACAGCTTATCATCTGAATACTTGCTTTCAGAGAAAACGTTTAGTGCGAACGATAATTCTGCGATCAGCTTATAAAAACGTCAAGTCCATGAAAAATTTATTTGTTTTAAGGAATTTGAGTTTGCAGTAAAGCCAGTTGTGGCGAAAAAATAACGAACAGTGAAACTGAATGAAGGTGATAATAAAATGTCTAAAAAACTCGCAGTTGACTAAGAATAGAAGGAACAAAAGTTATAACGTTTGGTCAAAGCTCTTTGACGTCTAAACTAAAAGTGATTGGGCAAATATTGAACTTTGATGTTTCAAAGTGTTGTCATTTAGACATTTTGTCATTTTCTTCACTTGTCGTGTACACATTCTTCAGAAATTTAATCACATCATTATAGAAATCAAGAAAAATCATTTCTCGAAGAATATTAAGGAGGAAAATGAGCGACACCTGTGAGTAAAATATTAGTCTTTCCAGGTCCCAGCGAGCGGTAGTCAAAACTGTCGCTACAAATTCTGATTGGTGGAGTTGCTGAACAGATAGATTTTTTTTTCTAATCTCCCCGCATTTTTTAAACTATACAACACTGAAGGTTTGTTTTTCCCACCTGACTTAGGAACGTTGATATTTTATTATATTGTCATCATATTTACTATAATTATTTGTTACTAAAAATACGTTTGGAAACTGACAAACTATTATTCTATTTCGGGGTCACTTTGCACAGGATAAATGAAGATATGCTCGAAAGTATGCATGCAGTTATAACTTGCTGTCGTGTAAAAGGATATCATGCGTATGAATACATTGAAGTGTGTGTATGTGTGTTTTCTTATAGCAAAGCCACATCGAACTATCTGCTGAGTCTACCGAGGAGAATCGAACCCCTGATTTTAGTGTTGTAAATTTGTAGACTTACCGCTATGCCAGCGGGGGACGAACCCATTGGAAAGGCACTGAAAGCAGTACGTACTGAATACTGCATTCAAAACAAAACTGTCAAACTAAAACAGGTAACGGCAATAACTTCGTTGAGGTTCTCATGTTAGTGACATATTTTAAAGTTACGTGAATTTGCCTATATATTTAAATTAATGTCTACGTACAATTCCAGTAAACAGCCAATCACCAGGTAAGCCGCAACTGTTTTTTCCACACACGAAATTACTCCCATTTTTGTGATGTCATGCATGCGTTGTTCAATTAGAGAGAAGCTTTAAAATATCACTTTAAGAATGTATAACGAGAGAGGAAAAGAATTTGTTTGTTTGTTTTTTGAATTTCACACAAAGCTACTCGAGGGCTATCTGTGCTAGCCGTCCCTAATTTAGTAGTGTAAGAGGGAAGGCAGCTAGTCATCACCACTCACCGCCAACTCTTGGGCTACTATTTTACCAACGAATAGTGGGATTGACCGCAACTTTATAACGCCCCACGGCTGAGAGAGCGAGCATGTTTGGCGAGATGGGGATGCAAACCCGCGACCCTCAGATTACGAGTCGCACGCCTTAACACGCTTGACCAAACCGGGCCAAGGAAAAGAAAGAGAACAATTTGTATCATACAAACATGGTGTGGGTTTGTATCATACAAACATGGTGTGGGGATGAATTAATAAATGAAGGAAAAATGAAATAATGGGAGGAGGGAGGACATATTACCTATATAACAGATATAAATTACAGCCAACATTCATATAATCATCCCTTTAATGTCTGGAAGTATTTCCTTAATCTTAATCAAATTGTCAGGTATTAGCCAAATATTAAATTGATCATCTATTATCAACAAGTGCATCCATATAAGTGCATTTATTGGTTGATCGTTCTGGTTCATTTGATGGAATTTCAGATCGCAGCATTCCTTTTTGCGGTTGGATTATCAGCTGCGTTGTTAAACGTCAAAATTGTTTGTTGTCTTTCTTTGCATTTGTGTTGTGAGCTTGAATAACAGTAATAAGTTATTTTACAGACTGTTCTCCAATTATGTATCCAACCCATTTACTGATGATGATGCGACTGGTAGCGGTGGTAATACAGCCATAGATAAACATATGATAGTGAATACTCAAATGAAGATGCTGTGGAGATTTCTTTTCTGGTTGTTGATTAGGTTTTCAGGCCCACTAAAAATGTGCTTATACTTTGAGTGTCGTTGCTACTATTGATGTATATGCATGTTTACAGGCCTACTCAAAATGTGTTTATCATACGTTGAATATCGTTGCTACAATTGATGTATACGCATGTTTACAGGCCTACTCAAAATGAGCTTATCATACACTGAATCTCGTTGCCACTAATGATATAATAAAATTTTAAATAATAATATTATTAAAAAGTATCTCGATCAGCAATATCATAAACTCGAACCCTATAGATGTTTGTTTGTTTTTTTGAATTTCGCACAAAGCTACTCGAGAGCTATCTGTGCTAGCCGTCCCTAATTTAGCAGTGTAAGACTAGAGAGAAGGCAGCTAGTCATCATCACCCACCGCCAACTCTTGCGCTACTCTTTTACCAACGAATAGCGGGATTGACCTCACATTATAACACCCCCACGGATGAGAGGACGAGCACGTCTGGTGTGACGGGGATTACGAGTCGCACGCCTTAACACGCTTGGCCATGCCGGGCCGCGAACCCTATAGAATAAACAAGAAAGAAGCGCTATAGCTGACGACACAAATGAGAAAGAAATAAGAGGACACTTGAAAGTTCCTAGTCCAACTCATTGGAATCCAATCTTTAATGCTCAATGTCACGTATATAAGTTAATATCTGGAAGTGAATGAAGTTAAAAAGCACGAGACCAAGTTTTTGATCAACTGGATATTTTACGGGCTGAATACAGCTGATACTTTCCGTGTCAAAGTACATTCAAGTCATTAAACTTATTGTCAGAGCATTTGAAATCGTGAAATGTGAGAGCCAAAAAAAAAAATGAGACTACTGATTATTACTTTGAGAGTTTTTCTAGTCAAATTGAATGATCTGAACAACAAATGGTTGCAAATTTGTAAATTCATAGTTGCAGTATTAAATTAAAGCATAGAAACTAGGTTTGACAATATGATCAATTATTTTGATATAATTCTTTTGGTGTATTTTCATCACAGATTCAAGCTCTCAAGGCTTCCACAAACATGGAAGAAACGACTTGGATAAAAATGATTGCAAAAATAAAATAACACAGCAGAATATGTTACAGAATCATTAAATCAAGATATACCACAGAAACGCGGGTTCAGAAGATGAAAACGATTATGTCAGACACCTGTAAAGAAAGAGACAAGAGTGCTCAAGTAATTGGTTCTTTTCTAGATAAATCTATAAATTCTATTCACAATGACGCATTTTCAAGTGCAGCCTTACTTACTCTTCATTTTGTTAAATAGTTATTCCTTCAAATGTCATTGTTAGAAAATTATGAGAGCAAAAAGTGGAGAAATGGTTGATGCAATCTGTGAAAGAGCTGTTTTCTTGAAATGTAACAGAGATATTGGGTTCTCAAAATAATCGTTATAACATTACAGTTATTACAAGAAGTAACCGTTAGATTATTTCACATTAATTGTTAGGCTGTTCATTAGTTATTTTAGTGACTTGTATTCCCTTTTATTTCATTGTGTAAGATGTATGTTGCTCTTACTCTGAATATTATGAAAAAAAATAAAAGTATCTTACTTGAATATTATTACAAAGCCTCTCAATGTATAATGGATTTTTTTTAGTTTAATGCTTGTAGTTCAGTTCTGTTTAGTGTAATGACACTACTATTTTATTAGGTAGTAACCAAAGTTTGTTTGTTTGTTTTCTAATTTCGCGCAAAGCTACACGAGGGTTACCTGCGCTAGCCGTCCCTAATTTAGCAGTGTAAGACTAGAGGGAAGGCAGCTAGTCACCACCACTTACAGCCAACTCTTGGGCCACTCTTTTACCAACGAATAGTGCGATTGACCACCATTATTACGTTCCCACGGCTGAAAGGGCGAGCATGTTTGGTGTGACGGGAATTCGAACCCGCGACACTCAGATTAAGAGTCAAGTGCCTTAACAACCTGCCCATGCTGGGCTAGAAGCCAAAATAACGACAATACTTTTGACTAATAACATGCTCAAAACTTATCATTGTCAACTTATCACAACTAATGTCATGCAATGAACCACTACCTTATAGTGTTAAATTAACATGGCTCCTGATATATAACAAACAAGTACAGGATGTACTGAAAGCAAGAGGTCCTGCCAGAACCTAAACTGGAACTATGTAAACGCAGTGCACTGGTTGACCCCATCACTAAATTGCTACTGTATAGCAACAGGAAACATGAGGTGCCTCATGGTACGAGAAGGACAAAATCCTTACAGCTACAATAATGGAGGTTGCAACTGCACATGTTAAAGCCATATTGCCTTTGGCAGTGGGAAACTAAGAAAAATTATAACACATGCACAAAATAATGTTTCATACAAATAACTGTTAAAACGAAAACAAAAATACAGTTATATTACTTTCCTTAAAATATTTCACTAATTATTAAATAAATGATTAACATCACTCTCAGAATAATATAAATAATAATAGGGACAAACACCAATTTTCAAAATATTCTAACTGTTACTTAACATTATTCAACGCTTCGTTAAAATGCAATACATTCAGTACAATCCAAATTGACCCCTTATACTTTGCCCTTTGGTTTTTTGAAGGGCGTCTTTATTAAAAGTTCAGTTATATTGGCTGGAATATAGCTTCTTGTTGAGGAAACTTAGTTACATTATAAATTAAAACATTTTGTGTAATAATAATGTAAGTTCCAAAGAGTTTTCTTATATTATACAAAGTCAGTTTTATTAGAGTTCCAGCTTTTAGACAAGTTAGCTATATGGATTGCTAAATAACTTCCTACTTGGGAAACACATTGTTAAAATTATAAAATAAAAGATATGCATTTTTCGTGCATAATAATTATCCATTACACCGATTTACACTCTTCTTTATGAGATTTAAAATGACCACATATACTTCACTTCTTTTTTTTGAGATTCGCTTTTAGAGAAATTAATATATTTATATTTAATGAAAAGTTAAATAATTTGATCACGGTACAATACATGCTATTAGATAATCTAGTGTCATTCGTAGCTTATCTTGATATTCGAAAAACTTCTATCTATGAAACCTGAAAAAAAAAGGTTAAAGAAAAACCAAAAGTGTGAATAGTCTGTGTAGGTTGAAAATGTGACAAAAATGTTGTGTTCTAAGTAAATTATAGCACATTAATTTCATTAAAAAGGGTTAGCTGTAGAGCTTTTTCATGTAACATGATTAGTCTGTTTCTTCTGCTATTAACATATAAATGTAACTGTACAGCTGCGTTATCCTAAACTGTTGATATTTATACATAATCAGTATTGATAAACACATCAGTTCTATACAAATATATGTCAGTATGTGATGTCCTGAGTTTGTGCCTTTGGTGCCTTTATAATATCTTGATGCGAGTTTGAGAAACTGATCCTGTAACGGAAGCATTTCAGTTAATGAATCAATGTAACTTGAGGAAGTGTAATTTGGTAGTCGAAGTGCGATTTTGATAACCTCGTTTTGGAGGCCATGTAGCCTTGAATATTGTTTAGTCGTCATGTCACATGTTGTTCTATAGTACTGAATATTGTTTAGTCGTCAAGCTACATGTTGTTATATGGTAGTGAATACTGTTTAGTTGTTATGCTACATGTTGTTCTATGGTACCGAATATTGTTTAGTCGTCATGCTACATGTTCTATAGTACTGAATATTGTTTAGTTGTCATGCTACATGTTGTTCTATAGTACTGAATATTGTTTAGTCGTCATGTCACATGTTGTTCTATAGTACTGAATATTGTTTAGTTGTCATGTTACATGTTGCCGCATTGCCATACTCGAACAGACGTCTAGTGTATGCTCTGTAGATTGTTGGAATAGCTCTAGCTGCACATCTTTTCTTGAGTCTCCTAATATGTTTCAGAATATTAATTATTGCACTGCTCTTTCTAATTGTATTATTAAGGTGTTTCGTCCATCATAAATTCGACATAAATACTAAGCCTAAAAATTTAATGATGTTCGTAAAGTCGATGTTTGTGTTCTTTAACTTTAATTTCAGGTTACTGATTTTTTCCTGAGTTTGTTAACTTTTCTTCGGAATGCAATCACTTGAGTCTCAATAAGATTTAGGGCAACACGTAGTTTGTTGCATCTCTCTGATACAGTGTCAAGTGTTGTCTGGACTCTAGAAATAGCTGGATGTGGGTTGCTTGAGGTGCAATATGTTGCCGATATATGGGGGTGTTAAAATGCAGTTTAGGGATGGGGAAAGTATAGCGTTAAGGAACATATTGTAAAGAATGGGATTTGTTTGTTAGTTTGTTTAGAATTAAGCACAAAGCTACACAATGGGCTATCTGTGCTCTGCCCACCACGGGTATCGAAAACCGGTTTTTAGTGTGTAAGTCCGCAGACTGTGCCACTGGAGAACGTAGAGAATGGGACTAAGTACCGATTCGTGGAGGTTCTCCTGTTATTAAAGCGAAGGGATTGAAAACTGTTTCTTGGATATCAAATAAATGTATTTAGTTGATAAGGTATTTCATACAAGTTATGCAAATCATCCATAGACAAGCGTGTTTTGGGTGATTTTTGTTAAATGGGTAATTTTGGACTTGTTTTAAATTCTTAGGTTAATCAACACTTGAATAAACGGGTGGAATATGAGAAACATCGTTTTGTCACATGAGTTACTATTCGTTTTTTTATGCGAAGAATTGTGTGACCCAGACTTTGGTTTCCAGGTAAGAGAAACATCTGCACATGTTCATCACATGTATAATGAACTAATGTTAAGTTACTCTTACCTTCACATAGTTTATTAGCATGACGGAAAAGCTGTAACACTGGCCATCTTTTGTTTTCATAACATGATCTATTACTCGTATCACCAGTTGTTGTTTTCTGCGTTCTATCATTATCGTATTGATATTGAACGTAGCTACAGTCTTCCTTTTTATTTATTTCATAATGCTTCTGTGGCTGAAAGAGCGAGCATGTTTTGTGTGACAGGGATTCGAGCCTGTACCCCTCATATCTTTGTGTAAAAAAAAAAAAGGATTATCTGAACGTTTTGTTGTTTTTTATATATATTTACGGTGCAACTTTTGATACCAGTACATGTATGTAAGCATAACTACGCTCTTATAGATGTTCTTAGCTTATGATATAAATTATTTGTATATTGGAAGTATCAGTAATATTTTTGTTGCATGGTCACAGGAGTTAAATTAAACTATATCAAGTATTGACATCAGTGGATCGTTTGTGAGACAGTTGCTTGAAACAAACACCTTTGATACAATTGATATTGAAAGACACTTACCAAGTATATCTAGTAATTATTCCACCAAAAACAACAACATGTCAATCACCACAATATTTCATCTGTAGTTCATCCACTCTCACTTCTTATTGTTTGTTTAGAATGAACTACCGTGCAACAGTAGTAAGAAGGGATAATCATACGAGTTTCTAATTATACATATAAAATGGCTTGGGAATGTGAAACAGTTCAAGGACTGTATGTTTATACACATGCATCAAAATATTCAGACAATTAGAATAACTTTTGTAATCATATACGACAATAAGCCTGTATAAAGGAATAAGTAATCTGTAGCAATAATATTCACAATACTGAAATCTAACGTTGTGATCATTTCAGTCTCGGTGATTGAATGGCACTACATTTACCATTGGTTTTAAATACACTTCTTTGATAGTCACTGAATCAAAGAAACTCCAGTTCTTCGAACAACTGACAGTTCTGCTTCGGTTGATGAACATTCACCCTCTGCAAGATAAAATATACGCTGAAGTTATATTCTGTTCAGGTACTTGTGTTTACACACTCACTCTTACGATAGCTGTATTTTTTTTAAATTACTTGTTGCACATGTTTATAAATACCTTAAAAACAGTAGCTTTATAACATATTAAACAAATAAAGACGAACCTTAAACCAAAACATTTGACGCCAAGTGTTTCGAAAGATATTTAACGAGTTTTAGCTCGACGCATTAATCAGTTTGCATTCGAACTACTGAAACAATATGATGTATTCTTAATGTATGTGAGTTCATCAAATGGCGATCAGCAAGTGTAGGTTTCTTTAACCCACTTTTTATAGCTTTCGTCAGTGGTCGGGTGGTTAGGGCGTTCGACTAGTCTTTTGAGAGTCATAGGTTTGAATCTCCGTCACACCAAATATGCTCTTCCTTTTAGACGCAGGGGCGTTAAAATGTGTCGCTCCATCCCACTATTCGTTAGTAAAAGTATAGTCAAAGAATTTTGCCTGTTCAATTGCCTGCTTGTACTGATCAGCGATGCTTTACTCTTTTCTGGCACTAGATTTCATTAAATATATGAATCTAATGTAAATAAGAAACACTGAAACAAATATTTTTTATAAAAAATGATTTAAATCATATTTAGTGAACTTTGTGAGTTATTTATTTTGAAGTAAGGCAGTTTTTTACACAATACACAATTGTAAGTTTAATTTGTTTAACATGTACTTAGAGAATATTTAAAACAAAACGAACTTCATCTAGCATTTTTTAAAATATTTATCATAACAATTAATATACCTCTTATACTTCAATCTGAAGGCAGTTATTTAAATCTCATATCAAAATAATTACGCAAACAAAATACAGGGAATAAAATAACAGCTGTAACTGGAATATATATTCCTCAACATATTTTTACAAACAACAAAATGTCCTTTTAAGGACAAATGGACACCATCTCTTTCAAAAAGCTCGGTCCTAAGAAGATAATTAACGATCCAAAACTGCCGATTTTGTACTATAATAACACGGTTCTTTCTCCACACTAGATTATGTAACTTAGCATTTAGTTTTCTGTGGTGACTGTTAGTCTCCTCCACAGAATTTAATTTAATGTGGTGACTGTTAGTCTCCTATGCAGTTAATGAAGACCAAAATCTGTCATTACGTAAACTGAAAAAAAATAATTTAAATAATTTACAAATGTAAATTTAACCAATTTTAACCAATGTTTAAAATGTAAATTTTAACCAATAGGAAAATTCTTCTTTCGCCCTTGCTGCCCGTTTATTCATATCGAGGTACGTATCTACGAAAGCATTAGGAGGCTTGACATGGCCAAGCGTGTTAAGGAGTTCGACTCGTAATCCGAGGGTCGCGGGTTCAAATCCCAGTCGCACTAAACATCCTCGCCCTTTTAGCCGTGGGGGCGTTATAATGTTACGGTCAATCCCACTATTCGTTGGTAAAAGAGTAGCCCAAGAGTTGGCGGTGGGTGGTGATGACTAGCTGTCTTCCCTCTAGTCTTACACTGCTAAATTAGGGACGGCTATAGCAGATAACCCTCGAGTAGCTTTGCGCGAAATTCAAAACAAACAGAAAGCATTAGGATTTCGAAAACAAGTGCAGAGTTAACCCTCGTCCTGTCGACTCGTCTTGTAAATTCAGCGGCCTAGGGTTACCGCTTCAGCAAGCTCATTTCTCTTAGTAGTCGGGTTATGCGCTTTTCGCAACTCGTTCTTAGATAAGTGTCGTGGCAATCGTACGTTTCAATAGAATTTGTTTATGCGATCTTGTCCAAGTACAATACTTTTCTCACAGCGTTCTGTGACTTTCATTTTCATATCCTGTTTTTTTTTTTCACCCATCGTTATGGCTGCTTTTAAAAGAAGAAAAGTGGACTCTGAGTGTCGTGCTTTCAATGAAAAATTGGGAGAAAAGTACTTCTTTGTGGAAAAAAAACCAGAAAGCTACTTGTGTGCCGTTTTGAAAGAGTACAATCTTCGGCGTCACTATGAAACAAAAATCTATCAACATATTTGAAATTTTCAGGAAAGTTGCGTTCTGAGAAATTTGAATCCATGAAAGGTGTTTTTGAATCTCAAAAGAATTTCTTCACGAGAAAGCTTGTTGAAAATGAATCTGTCACTCGTACAAGTTACAAAATAGTGCATAGGATGGCATAATGAGGAAAACCTTTTACTGACGGCAACCTCATCAAAGAGTGTATGATGGAAGCAGCAAATGAGTTGTGTCCTGAAAAAGCCAATTTATTTGAAAGTATCAGCCTTTCAGCAACTTCAGTTGTACGGAGAGCAGAAGAACTTGGAGAGAACATCGCATTACAGATACGCAAAAAGCTAGAAACTTCCTATGGTATTCTCTGGCACTGGATGAGGCTACTGATCTCTCGAGTATGTCACAACGTCTCGTGTTCATTCGTGGAATTAATTTTGACAAGACCATATAACCTTCAGTGGAATCAGCTTAGAGATGTAACAGTTGGTGCAGGAAAAAACATGGCTGGAGTAAACAGTTGGAAGATCTTCAACTCCCAAGCGCTCTGTTCATACACTGCATCGTACATCAGGAAGCACTCTGTGGAAAAGACTTAGATATTTCTTGCGTACTGAACCAGTCATTTTTGCGATGCTGCCAACTCTCTGGTTTGATGTTTTCATATGGTAATTCTTGATGAAGAAAAACCCACTTGAAATAAAAATATATCTCAGAATGGCTGAAGCTGACCTAGGAAGGTCGAAACGTTGTTCTCTGCTTATCAATAAAAGTGTTAATACTCACACCAGCCGTTCTACGATACATTTCCATATAGTCATTTTAGAAAGTTGTTATGACACATTTACATTTTATTATGAATATCAGTTGAAATTAATGTTTCTCTAGTATTTAGACACTTTAAAAACTTTAAGTTACCCTGGTTCACTTGAAATATGGGTAATTGTTCCTGTTGAACATGTAGTTTTTTTACATATTTTATCTTTTAGCATTGTCCTAAACTGAAAATAAAACAAACTTAAGTCAACTTTTTCTTTATTAATTGCAGAATAAGATGTGATTTAACATGACAACAGTTTCATCTAACACGAGCTGCCAAAACACTTCATTAGAACGGTGTATGTTTTACTATTATATAAAAAAAAAAACACTTAATGTCCTCCGCTGGGGCAGCTGAAAGTCTTCGGATTTACAATGTTAAAATCAGGGGTTCGATTTTCCTCAATGGACTCAGCAGATAGCCTGATGCCGCTTTGCTATAAGAAAAACACACAAACACTCAACTGTTTAATATAAAACAATGCTTGTTTTTATTTATAAAAGAATGACTTCCTCTTTTTAATAATTTTTGTCTAGCCCAAAATTTCCACAGATGCGCTTTAATGCATCACAACAAATAAAATAATTTACATCACATTTTGGGTACTAAAAACTAATCTAGTATTTGATAGTTGAAAAACATATATCAGAAAATTATTCAAAACATGTCTTTATTCAATATTCTCTACTTTATTATACATTTTTCGACTATACAAATATTTCCTTACTCACTTTTCTATTATTGTGAAGCAGTCAAACTAATTTTTTGATAAACACTTAAAGAACCGTCTTAGTAACTTCTATAAGCCAGTTTGATTCAAAATGGATAATGACCAAAATCAAAACTGTTATTGTTAGCAAAACTAAAACACAGCATTTTGTTTTTGTAAAAATAAGTCCTGAACTCTGAAGTAACGAAATTACACTAAATAACTTGTAGCACCATGAAAATCAAAATATTTTGTTTAAAACAACACAGATGTGAGCCTAAGATCAGTTCACATGAGCATACCAGTGAGAATTAGATGATTTGAATGTATATATTCTTGTACATATATTTATCTGTGTGTTATCAAAGCTTCTGAAAAGGTAATGAATTCTTGGAGCTAGTTTAACATATATTAAGTGGGCTTTCTTAACTTTTTGTGAATAGAATTTAATTGCAGAAAAAGAAAATGGATTGACATCATTTTATGCCAAACTCATGTAACAGCCAATATCAATTATCTGCAGTAATGCACAGAAAATTTTAATTTCTATTCTTTTTAAGAAAACCAATATTCGTTTTAATTATTTATGGCCACAACAAATGATTGATAATTTATTATCCATTGCTAATTTCCTTGGTAATTTTGACTTTTCAAGGATGACTGAATTAGTATTGCAGCATCTTGTACCTCTGAAATAATCATTCTTCTATTCTAGGCTGAATTCATAAGAAAATGATGAAAAAAAAACCCGAATTATTAGTTTTTCACTGTTACTAATGAGTAATATTGTTTTTATAACTGAAATTTTAAGGGAAACATAGATTGTCTTCAGTAATAGTTTTAAGTATATTTTAAAGTAATTTAAAACTTCAAATGAATAGAGTAGCAAATGCAACCAAGTATAAACAATTCAGGTAATTACACTGTTTACATTGGGTTCATTCAAATCCATTAACTTTCAAGCACTTGACAAGGAATAAGGCCTTGTTCAGTTGTCGTGTAGTTCAGTGATATATTGTATGTATAACCCAACCACGCATTTGTATTTCTATTTCTAATTTTAATATTATATTTATAAGCTCCAGTTTCAAGGAAAGTTGAAATAAATTTGGACAAAATAACTAAATTATCAAACGTTATAGAGATGGAAATAAGCAACTTCTTCCATCATTGAAAACTATTTTACTGATATAGATTGAGAGATGAATATATAAGTAGCATAACCCAAATTACTGTTTATTAAGAAGTGTGCACTTAGAAGATTTGAGAATACCACTTATTCACATGTAACATTTATTAATTAATAAGCATTATATATCACCCAAATAGAATATGTGGATATGTACAAAAAATTAATAAGCTTATTTACCTAAGTAATATTTGCATATCCTCTTCCAGTATTATTGTCCAAATTCTTTTGTCTTTTATGAAGGTCATATTATGAAAGCTTTTGTAACAATTTTTTTGTTTGTTTTAATGTAATTTAACTTTTATTCTTGTTAAAACAGATCTCAAAATTGGTTTGGCTTTGCATTTCTAGTTCAACTTCATTTTGCATGAAGGCTTTGAACAGATAAAATCTGATATCTTCTGCATTGTATTGATCTTTCTTCCTTTGATACCTTTTCTCATTATAATACATATTTTTAGTATTCCTACACTCTAAAATGCACATCAGTACTAAAGTTCTCCAGTGCTTCAGGGTTTGCATACAAGAATAGAGGAAAAATGTGTAGTGAATTAAGTATGAACCAGGTACCTTTCTTGGGTTAAAAGATATTTTTATTAGCTCCTACTATTGAATAACACAGCATGAAATTTCATTTCAAAACTTCTTTGAAATGTTTTTCTAATGAATTTCGTCTCATAAATCCATATTGTATTTCCATAGTTCTCTGTCTTGGTTCAAGTCTGACCATTTACAGTATTGTGCAAGTGTTAAGACAATGTCAAAAATTAGATTCCAGGCTACTTTAAAAGAACATTAGAATGTAATCCATAGGTGAAACATCAAAATTTATTAGTCTTCACATTCAGTACAACAGAAACTTCTGTCCTGAACACTACATAAATGAAAATACTCAACATCAGAATCAACGGGTTTACACGTTCTGCCTCTTCCTTTCCTATATTCAAATTTAAATGTCTTGGTCTCACCATTTAGGTTGTGCAGTGTTTGTGAAATATTTTAAGTCTTCAGCAACTTGTCAGAGTCCAACTAGCATCATATAAAGCTTTTATGTGAACTCTCTGCTCTGCTGACATTTACCTAAACCTTTTGGGCAGTGGCATAACAAAACTTAATATTTAGTGTTAAACAAATTTGTATTGATAGAAACAGTATGTGCTATTAAATTGATCTCTCATAACATGTACTGGTACTACATACCAGCTTCTTTCTATATAGTTATGACAATGCATAGGGTGCTATGACAGTTATTTCAAACCCTAAGTTTCATCAGGATGTTCATTCAAGTCAAACCCTTATGACATGACCTTGGTACAAACATATGGGAATTCCAAAGAATTCAATTGTGAACAGGAATCATAGTGTTGAAATTTACATTCTTTAATGGTATGGAAGAATTAGCCCCACAAAATGAAAAGAGTGACAAAATATTATCTTGTTCTAACACTGTTGCACAATGGTGTACATATCAAAAATGGTCATTCTGAGAATCAGTATGTGCTACATTGTGGCTACATATTATCATTGGCTGTTACAAAGTAGTAGTTCTTTATTCCCTGTTAATGCATTCACCTGGTGGTACATATAAATAATGACATTTTTTGGTTTTCCACAACTACTATTTTCTGAAATGAACTTTTGACATCCAATTCTACCACTTAGGGTTAGTTTCTGTGACCAAAGAAATATCAGTGAGAATTTTAAAATTTCATTAACAGTTTAACTTTAACACAGAGAAAATGAATACAAATGGTAATAAATTTATAGTAAAAGTAATTACTTTTCAGGCACATTTCATTAACTTTTAATGATGTGAACCACACCAGCCAGCATTAACTAATAGTAAAGATTTTACCTTTTGTTCTGCCAGAAAACATTAATTTTTGTATTTTACTCTTAACATCATAATTATAGACTGGGTAATGTTAACATTAACTCATTATTAGACAATTTTATGAAACTGTTCAACATACTTTTCATCAACAATTGGTTAGGAAACCTACCAGGAATAATGCTATTTTAAATTTACTGTTAACTTTTAATAAATGAATGGTTGACAGGATAGACTGGGGAACATTTGAGTGCAAAGTGATAATTGCTCAATTAGAATGATGTTTTGCTGCATAAGGAGATGAGGAATAAGATTTGGGTTCCAAATTTCAAATAATTAGATTCTGAAAGGATGAACCAAGAATTATCTACTATGAACTGGGCAACAAAATTAATTTGAGATACTTCTACCATGTGGAAAATGTTTTAACTAAATTATTAAATATACAAAATAGGCATTTTCTTTATACACAAAAGAAAACAGTGACTGCAAATAAAATACCATGTTGGCTAACAAGGTGTAAAAAGAAAAGAATTATACACTTGCAAAGTTTAAATTTATGGCAACAATGGAAGATATTAATGGTTACTGAACATCAAAAGAATTAGTAAAACAGGAAATTATGAAATCTAAAACTGTAGGAACTCATTAGATTTAGTTAAATGGTTTTATTATGTTTCAAGGATTGTACTTTAAATTTACTGAGTACTAACTGATAACAATATCAGAGATTCAGATTTTACTGTAAACTCATTACATACTTTATGTTATAGAATTCAATAAATTAAATCCATTCAACAGGGAATTACTGCAAAAACTATTCAAAGGGTCCACTTGTTGTTGCACAATTATAATGAGAATGCTTTCAAATTATCTACACAGCTTTTGTGTATATTTAAATAAACAAAGGAAACAATCAATACTGTAATAATCCTGCTATTTCTCACTTTTATACTGATCAGCTACAAGTATTTGATCCTTAGTTTTAAAAACTCTAAAAATCAGAAACTACATCATTTACACTACAGTAAAAAATCTTAGCATACTATGAGTAGCCATATCCCTCAATCACCATTAACTTTTTTCAAATATATTTTTGGGTCAAAATTTAGAGTATGAGAACATTAATTACTAACTGAAGTTTTCATATTAAAAGCACATTTTAACATGCTTAGAAGAATAGCAATAGCATAGAAAATATGGCAGATGAGCTAACTTTCATTGTCAACTTGGTTTAAAAATCACTTAAATGACAGGTTAAGTAAGATGCAACAAAACTTGAGAGAAATAGTTTATTACAAATGAAACTTGATGAGCTAGATCAGCAGAGACAGCAACATCATCCAACGACACACCAACTAAACTATTTTCACACGGATATGAAGGCCAAAAGAAAAAATGACAGAACATCTATTCCGGAAGAGCATTGCCCACTGAAAAAGGAAGACAACTCCACATGGAATGCTGTGGTAAAGATCAAAGTTTAATGGTATGTTTAAAGAAAACTGCAAAGGTAAAGAAGAGGTTTTTGGGACTATGTATACTTCTAAGTTGGGTCACAGTCCAGACGTATACCAACTTTTATTGACATCAATTCAGCTATTTTTGAGAAATTGTACTGACAAACACACACACAGGGGGTTAAAACATAACCTGCAGTCAACTTCAGTGGTAAAGATAATTATCTATAGTAAAAATAACAATGAGGGTTTGCTTTAAGTACAAGGATTGTAATATTTTTTGTAGATATAAAGCAAAAGTGAAAAGGACATACTCAGCAGTGAGGCCCTCTGTATTAAAACTGTTTTCATTCATGTAGGTACAGAATTCTATCATCTCACATTATTTTGATAATTATCCTCCCAAAACAAGTATAGTTCCTTAAATTCACTCATCTGCAATGTTGCTTGCTCACCTTAAATATTTTTTCTTCAAATTCACAGTAAGCACTGTATACAGCATTTTTTCTTTACATTTACAAAAATAATTAAAAAGAATTTCATATAATTATAATTTTTGAAAATTTTATATTTTCCAGACAGAAAGCTGTAATAAAATAAGTAAAATAATAGTACACAGTGTTCACTTTTAAGTATAAAAAAATGCATATACACTAAATCAGAATATAAAACAACAAATAGTCATGATAAATTAATATTTATTTGAAAACATGAGAAAAGGCTAAGGATGTCTGGCTGAAGCAAAGGCTAATTTTTAAAAACTTTTCCTATCATCATCATGTTTAGATATTACTGCAGTAACTGTTTAAGTAACAAATATTTATTAGACATTATTAATTCTTACCATATACTAATACAACTTACTAATGAAGAAATATTTAAAATAAAAAAAATTATAATTTCATACACTAATGATAATCTTTTGTTATGACAAGTTAAAAACTACATTAATTCAGTTATGAAGTTAATTACCAATGCTATGATTACAAGTACTACTATCATGGTCACCTGTTGAGGAAGAATCTAGCTTGTACAATATGTAACCAACTTGAATATATTATGCTTAACATTGTTTTACTTTAAGTAATTTTCAAATAATTTTTC
This sequence comes from Tachypleus tridentatus, assembly GCF_004210375.1. Lineage (NCBI taxonomy): Eukaryota > Metazoa > Arthropoda > Merostomata > Xiphosura > Limulidae > Tachypleus > Tachypleus tridentatus. The sequence goes on along the minus strand of NC_134835.1, from coordinate 52,581,675 downwards.
CCACCTCCAACAACAACCAGTTAAATTGCATGTGATACAACCAGTACTACTTAAATATGATATTGCAATTATGCAATTTTGATGATTTTAAACTGTTCTGAAAAAACCTTTATTAATTATAAAATACATTATGGCTCTGGAAAGAAAATATAATCACATTAGTGGCAAATAGGATAAAAGTTCATCTAAAAATATTTTAGTTTTTCAAGTCAATATGCAAGATCCAACTTCTTGGACTTTAAACTGTATATCATTTCAAACACATTGAAACATAACATGTTTCATATAAGACACCACTTACATGTCTGTTAATGCCAAAACATCTGTTTACTAAGAATTCAATGAACAATTTTATCAGTGTTAAAATTCTACACTACATCCATTCATGCAAATCAAGGCATGAGGTTCAAATTCATTTACCTTTTTTCTTTATTATTTTTAAAGGTCATACTTCATTGACCTTAAAAAAACATTTTATAAGTTATAGTCTTGGGAGTTCATAAATTCATTAGTGCATTATCAGCATATAAATTTAGATTAGACTTTTTATGTACATTTATTTAAAAATTCATTCAACTGCTAACTGATTATAAACTTGTCAATTTTTGAAAAAGTAACAATCTAACTGAACTGAGATAGATATGTCCTAATGGTAGTTCATACATCAGTGAACTGAACATGTTTTTACAGATTCTGGTAATTACTAACTGTAAAGCTTTTTAAATTAACTCATTGTGTAAAAGAAGTTGTCTGGTACAGATACATTCTAATGTTTCATTTTTATTTTTTCAGGAAATCATCAAGATAACCAAAATGTTCTGACAAGTTATTTTCAGTCCTAAAAACATTTCACTGCATTTAATAAGCAAACTGGGTATGAATGAATTTAAAATTTATTTACATGGAAATCTAAGAATAACAAAAACAATGTTTGTGAATAATTTGAAAAGTACAGGATCTTTCCTTCATAATTTTTTTTTTTTTTTTAGTTTGAAATTATTGCAGAAATTATGTGATTTGCAGTTTGAAATTTAAGCAAACAAACAAATTATGTACAAAAACTCAACTAAAGAGAAAACTTCAAGCTTTTGATTTACTTTGGACAGGTAAATAAAGCTTAAACTCTGCTGGAAGTTCATCTTCTGAATACAATCGATCAGAAAAGTATACTCTTCGAATTCTACAGTTGGCATGGATCTAAGAGAGAAAATTAATTAAAATGTTTATGAAATAAATTATCTTCATTATTAGTAATTAATGTTACAACAGTTGACTTGATTAAATTCAGTTAAGTTATGATGAAAGAGAATTTCTCACTCTTTAACTGTCTACCTTTCAAGGCACAACACATATTTACTGCTTAGTTCATGACCATTAACATGTAGGATAATTTAGTAGTTATTTCCTAATTCAGGCTGCAAGCGTGCTCAGACATGTGCAGAAAAACAGAGTATTGATTCCATAGATAAAGAATTTCTTTACGACTTGAAATTTACTTACCAAATGCAAGGCAACTTGTGGGAAAACTCACTATATTACTTCATTTTTTAAATGTAGATTACAAATACAGGTATGCACTGTTAAGATTACAGGGAGGCATAATGAACGTGAAATCAATGTTTTCTTGCTGCTCCCTAGGTATTGCTAAAAAAAATTTAGTGCCCAGTGTAGCAGTCTATATAATCTATAATAAATTTCACATCACTTTTAAACATGGGTATCCAGGATTCCCCATTTTAAAAAGCAGACATCACTGATTTATGCAAACAAAAAATCAGCAAGAATGGGCAGAAAACCCTCTTTGTATGCTTTACTCATAATAGTTTGTGAGTGACAATACACCACTGAATTAAACCTATGAATAGCTAGAGACATGTAAGCATATACCACTAGACATAATAGTTCCACTGGTATATTGTACAGGTCAGAGTAAAAGCACACTTGATCAGATAATGTTCAGTAGTCATGTGTGTAAAAACCACACATCTAAATGATGCTACACCAACTGAAAAATTGAGGATTGAATGGTAAGAATCAGAAGGAGATAGCTATGCCAATAAAGATGTCATAATATCATTGGTGAAGGGTGGTTACATGCTACATACATGTCAGAAAGTGGCACAAAAAGTTTCCAGCAATGCTCAGGGTGCTGAAAGAAAATTGAGATAACTTTGTATGAAAAACAGGCAAGACTGTACAGAATGTTAGAGTGTTCTTAAAATTACATAGTACAAAACTACTAAGGCAAAATACAATAAAAAAAAAATCAGCTTTACCACACAACAAAGCAACAACCAAGAAATTTAATGCTACAGTCTAAGAAAATGTAAATGAACTTTATTGGATTTTCAGTTTCAATTCAAATCTGGGATTTTGTTTATTTAAATATTGCAATGGCATACTAAGACATATGTATAATTTGAAAATAAGTTTCATCACAAATCTGAAATAAAGCAGATTTATAAATTTCAGAGCACTGCTGTAGCCATTCTAATCACAACACAAACTGTCCCTGTTCACAAGAAAATGTAATGAATGACCAAATTACATGAAGTAACATCATTTCGTACTAGTTCCCAAACACACAAGACTTGTCAAACTTCTCTCTTTCTTATGCTTATCAAAATAATTTTGTATTCATTCTGAAGATTATAATAATCTTTGCTTATTATTGCATTAGTTCATTGCAAAAATATTTTTGCAAACTAATTGGAAAAAATTACAGATCAATAATTTTTTTTTATCTCGATTAATCACAATGATTTGTTGGTTTAAATAATGACCATTCCTTTTTGCATTGGAGCAGAAGTGGCTCTTAAAAATAAGAAATTATACATATATTAAACAAAAATATTAAATCAGTTAAAACACTTGATTTAAGGTTTATACAAAAATTCTAGCAACCTTTAATACAATGTATTCCTAAAGCTGCACAAAGTCTGCAATCAATTATACAACTGTCACTTAGATCCATCTGAATTTTGTTTACTCATCTTTACTGTATGTTTGGGTTGTAATGTTAATTTTTACATCACAGCTCAGAAAGCTTAAACAAATTTTGAACATAAACTTGTATTGAAATAAAAAAAACTTAATGAGAAAAACTTTAGATAACTAGATTTCACTTTAAAATTTCATATATTTCCTTAACTGTAAAACACTAGTGTTTGCACTGTTTATAACACATGAAATAATGTATTTATGCCAATTTAAAAAATTGTTCTAAGCTCTATGGGGATTAAAACATCAAATGCTAAAATTACAATAAAATCCCTTGCCTCTTTGAAAATTACATCTTCTAAAACTAATTCTTACCTGCACACGTAAGGTCTCGATATAATTTGTTCCGTATGCTCTTCTTGTGAAATCTGCTAGGTTAAACTGTATTTGATTCCATCCTTCATCTAGTCTCATTGGCATTGTACATATAAATGGTTTGACTCGTGTAGTGCTTTGGTAGTTGCTTGCTCGAAACCTTCTTCGCACATTTTTATCATCGAGTACCTATGAAATAGTATCAGTACGTTATTTTGAAAGGCTTAATAAGATATGGTATATTATTCACTTCTATAAATTTTACATTTATGTATATGTGTATTAGACAATTTTTAGTTATAGTTACCAACATTTTAAAAATACTGGAATAACTTAGAATACAACACCAATTTTTTACTTCTATACGCATTGCTATCAGAATCATAGCAATCCAGGTTGCTGTTGATGCAGATATGTTAAGTTAAACATATTAAAAAACTAAAAATAATTCATTTCAATCATGACTAAATCAATTAACAAACTATATCTTTTACTAAATAAGTAAAATTCTGGAATTTTATTTTTAAAAAAATTTTGTCGAAAACAAACTCTCTAATACAACACATTTTTCTTCCTGAAACATCACTATGCATCTTAAAGACAAACTATATGCAGATGTGTTACCTGTACTTCAAAAGTAAAATACTTTTTGAGGTTCTTGATGATCATGACTAGAAAAGGTAGTTTTATACCAAGGGTCTTCTTGGGATCAGCTGGACAGGTGATATATGTTGTACTGTTGATAAGTAATATGAATCTTAATACCTTTTAATTTTTCCTCATTATAAATAATTGAGATGCTTGATACTGGTGGAATTTATACATCTAAATTTTAAGAGAAAACCAAACTTTACTTCACTATGACTTTTTAACAGTGATTTATACATTTTATATGCTATCTCACAAAGCAAATAAGAATATTTAACAGAACTTGTGCAACAAAGCAGAACATGAAATAAATTTGTAAAAATGAAAAAAAATCAAAATCAAAAGTTGCAAAGGGAAATTTTTTTAATAATGAATAAGTGTTAAATTTCAGGAAATTATTAAAGTTGACAAACTTTTGATTAGATATATTTTACAGGTCTTACATTTCGTATTTTATGCATGAATTTCGTAAGAACAAAGCACAGTTAAGTAAATCATTTGTTAATTATAATCTTATATGCCTTTTTTTTTTCAGAAGTTATAGAAACCACTGACTTGATATACAATTATATATAAACAATTTTTAAAATACAGTATTATATAAAGAAAGTTAAGCAGAGTAACTAGTGAAATCTCACAAAAAATAAGGTGTTAGAAGAAATGGCACAAGTGTTTTGATGTAGGTACTGTCACATGTTGACATCTGGGGCATCACACTGTGGCTTCTGTTATATATTTCCAGTGGGTATAAGTGAATCTATGATTGGGAGCATAGCTCATTCAACTAACATGAAATCAAAAGGTGTGCAGAGAAGTGAATTGGCAAAATGCAACATTAAGTTTCATGTGGGACCAAAATTCTTTACACTAGATGTCTGTTTTGTTGGCAGTAAAATTTCACCAATAAATGGACAGCACACAATGCACTTGTTTCAAAATAATATATCAAAAGCAAGTTAAATGTATATACAAATGTTCGTTACACAGTTAATCACTGTAATTGTATTCAGAATTTTAAATTATTTTTCATCAAAATCTTCACATGCAGGTTCAATTACTTTAGAACACCATTAACAAGACAAATTATTCTTCTCTATCTCAGTTATTACAATACAAGGTTGTGATACTGAACTTAAAATCACTACTATAACTGTTGGTTACCACAGGTGTATCTAGAGCTTTAAATAATTGACTTGTTTTCATCAGTCATAACAGGTGGATTAAATTACAGTGGAACCCCTCTAAAGCAGCCACCTTCAGGACTGAGACAAACTGGCCTGATTAGAGGGGTTCTACTGCACATAATTAGGGTTTATGTAAACAAAAAAGGGACTATGACTGAATGACAGCTTTCAAGGGGCGACCGAATCTGAGGGGTGGCCGCTTAGAGGGGTTCCACTGTACCTTAGAACACTCTTTGACAAGATAAATTATAATTTCTTTCATCTATTATTACAATGCCAGCTATAAAACTTTTAATTTCAGAAATTGCCCCAATACACTCTTTATGGTTAAACTCACAACCACATAGTCTACTTCATTTTTTTAAATTTTTACTTTCTCTAACTTATAATTTAACTTCCTCTCTATAACTGCTTGTAATTGTAACATATCACACAAAAAATTGTAAGCAACTAGCCCTGTAGTAATAACAATATTACTTGTGATGAGAAAATGTTAGAAACTTTGAGAAAGATGATGCCAAAAATACTAGAAAAGCGTTGGACAACAATTAAACTACATACACAACATATAACTCATATACAGTTATGTAATGAAACATAATAATTATCACTTTCAAAATAATTAATTTTCAACACTCATTATGAAAACTAAATAATCATTAAATATTAAATCACTAAATAAACTAAATAGCAACTTTTAAACTGAACAGTATTGTTTTTCCAACATAAACCAAAAGATATATTACCAAGGTAACTCTTAGATAATACCTCAAAATGCATAACATCTAAAGGTTCTTTCCAGAGTTACTGTGCACAAGCTCATAAAATACTTAAGGTGTCGAACTGTACCTGTGAGAGGCTATATAAAGACAGACCACCAATGCCTACTGAAACTGTTGAGATCAGCCATGTCATAAGTGAGCAAAAGTGTTTTTAGATGTAACATAATTATGCCATCTGATGTTTGAATTTGCCAACTTCAAACGTTCCTAAGGCATTTTGGTTAACTTTTTGAATGTTTCTTTACAAAATACAAGCTCAAGCACTAGAAGTGACTAATTTAAAAATATGCTGTTTTTTATTGCAGTTCTTGATAAAAGTAAAAGTTCATGACAAAATTTGTTCATATCTTATGGACTGATGAAGCACACTTCATTCTTTAGAGACATCAACATGCACAAATGCATTAGGTGATAGAAACTAATTCATATCTAACACTTCCTACAGTTAAGGAATTGCTTAAACAACACGTGACATTCAAGTGATAGTGTGGTTTCACATCCATGTTATTAGACCATACTTTTTCTACAGAATCACTAGCACATGAAATGCAAATCTGCAAGCAATTCTAAATTGTCCTATGTGGTGCTCACAACAATGTACTATATAATTCCATGCTCCAGCAATACAATTTGATAGACACTATAGTTTTCATGCAGGATAGTGACCTTTGGTAACCAGGTGAAATGCATCTCAAAGGAACACTTTCAGAACAGAATAACTTCACATCACTTTAATTATGAATAGCCACCTTGTTCACCACATCTAATACCAGTTGATGTTTGGTTGTTGAGGTACCTGAACTCATGTGAAAACACTAAGAAGCCTTGCACTATTTCAGATCTCAAAGATGCAGATGTCTAGGAAAAGGCCAGCATATCAAATGAGATTCATATTGTTGCTGAAATGTCCTTCTGGGTAAGCATATTTTGAATAGCTATTGTAATCTATCAGACATTAGGTCAAAGTGGCACCCTTGGTAACAAGCAACAACTGTGGACTTTTGTATAATGCCCTTAACAGCCCTGTATAATTTCACCTTATGCCATAATGATATAGCATGTGGCACAGTGCACTGATAAATTTTATTTATAATAATCATAATAATGATTATTCCCTTAAATAATGGGAATGTTGTAGGTAGCAGCATCAACTGATGATGGCTGCCATTTAAGGGTTAGTTTAGGAGTGTGAAAAAGAAATAAATCAGTGAAATTTGCTTATTTCAAATGCAAATTGGCAGGAAGTAGCATTTATGTATTCTTATTGAACTTTTGTCAATAGCGTTGTTACCATCATAAAAGTGTCTTTGCATCTCATAGAAATTTTGATACTTTACCTAACATTAGTGCCAACAATTTCCAAAACAAGTGACTGAATGTCATTGTCAGTTATTCGTTTTATGTGCCCATTACGAACCTACAAAAAGAAACAAAAAAGCATATATTTAAATATTTATTTTATACAGCATGTAATAAAAGTTATATCTAAATCCTTTAGGATTATTATTATTATTTATTTAAATTTGATAATTACTACTTTGCATAGCTTCTATACAGTTAAACTTAATCAAAACAAGACAACAGCAATATTATTAGCTCCCTGCATACATTTCATAATTATGCCATTAATAACAAGCCTGTTACTTTCATTCCAAATTTATTTTTCAATTATGAAATTCAAAACAAAAACTTGTATCAAATTTTTATAAAGCCCAACATTTATCATTGAAATAATATAATTATTAAAATAAATAAATTAAAAGTTCAACAATAGGGGTGAGAAAACACATAAATGTTGTTTTTTTTTACCAGGAAACATATTTCATACGAGCACACAACTTTCTGAACCACTAAGAGCAATGACCTACCAAACAACTGCTGTGCAGTTTCCTGTGTGTACCACAAGCTTTGAACAAACTTCTAGCCCCACACCTCTCTGTGTTTTGCACCAGTCTGTGATCCAAGTGCTATAATGCTATAGCCCTCATGTGAAAACAACACAACACCTATGTGCAGTTGTATGTCTGTGGATTTACAACACTGAATCAGTGGTTTGATCCCCCAGTGGACACAGCAGATAGCCCAATGTGGCTTTGCTATTAGGAAAACACACACACACACAGTAACCATTGTATGCACCAGCATATGATCATCACCTCATTCTCAACAAGTCAAATGAAATGCAGTAAAAATTGGGAGAAAGAGTGGGAGACATTTATCTGAAACATAGATTCAGATAAGGAAAATGTTAACTTTAAAAATATTAATTACCTTTCTCCATCACAAAGAGCTAGAATCCTACACTGAGATGGTGGAAGAGCCTGAACTATTAATAACAAATATGAACTCCTTAAAAACAATTAAAAAAAGCCTATGGGTCAGTGGGGAGTAGCTGGGAGTCATGTTGTATGCAGGAGAAGAAAGTGCTGAGAGACACTGTTGTACACTTTTGGGTCATTCCATGTCAAATCATCCAGGGGACTACAGGTGACCCCCACAGAATGCCTTGAAAAAATTCACATGCTCTCATCTACCCATATAATGAAAAATTTCCAAAGAGTAGATCAATATCTCTAATATTTTCTGATTTACAGCCCTGTTAAATTTAGTTAATTTGTTTTTATTTTTCACAAATTCATTTTCAGGCAACTTTGGCTGCTTAAATATTCAAGAGTAATGGTGGGAGAATGCTGAAATTTGTTACACTGACTGAATTAATGTCACAGAATTCAAAAATGGTCTCAAACCAAGTTTATCTCTCTTAGGATTTGCATAGTGAAGCTGTAAAATCACCTGAAAACCCAAAATCATAAAAAACATTGGTTTATTTAATATGCCATAGCTCTAAGACTTAATATGATACAAAGCTGAATTTTGTTTTCAAATTTCCTATAACATACCAGTTGATAAATAAGCAATTGTTGTAATTAAAAGTCTATTAGATCTCCTGTAAAAAAATGTAGTTGCATGCAACTTATGATTTAGCTAAAAATAGCCCTACTTCAGGTCACAGTTTGACCATGTCACCAGTTATTCAGCCTTTTCAGATTTTAACCATTTATTCTTATATGTCTGAATATGATCTACAAAAACAAATCGGTATGGTGTTCAACCTACTTTTTGAGCTATAATTTTTTAAAGTATCCTCTGACCATACGTTTTTTATTTTTAAAAAATTCTGTTCAGGTATGTTACTGTGTGCAAATATATCTATACAATTTTGAAAAATACCTGTCAGAACTTTATGAATCCCACTGAAATATTCTAACCAGTCTTTCACAATGTTAAATAATGAAGTTGTAAGAAACAAGAAAGAATTAATTCATTTCTGAACAAGATTATTAGCATAACTAGTTAGATCACATGGCAATGCAAATATATTGTGTATGCTTTACAGTTATGCAGATATGGCTGAGTTTTAAGATTCATAATATAATAAATACAAAGGTAAATCAGACACAAAAAGCAAACTGCTACAACAGAGGATAACTGAGAAAGATTCTAGTCACACCAAACTGCAATAATCATGACAATAAAATGTTTCAAAAAACTGCTTTGGCAATAAATTAGCCTTAACAACATCAAATAAACATTGCTTTGTTCAGACAGCTTGAATAAATTTCTGAAATTCGAGTCTGATTATGTTGAGATCATTTTAACTTAGAACACAGTGGCAAGCACTACTGCCTTGCACAATAGGTGCACTTATCAGACAAAGAATATGTTGGAAAGGAATCCAGCTTTCATCTTTACGTGACCTTGCAGGCCATGAGAACAGTTCGTTTCTTGATTTCTTCATAAATGACACCAACACATTGGAATGTTCATCTTATCTATCTTTTATGTTTCCCACATACCATTCATGATCGTATATGCGTGCCACATATTTCCTTGGCTGATAATTGTAATTGCTATCATTAGACCCTATTTGAGATCCTGCAATATCACTTTAACTGCTACTACCAACAGTTACAACTGTGTACACATCATCATCTGATAGCCTTCTCATATACAATTTGTTGGTAGAGTGGGGAATAAAGCTATGATGTGACCTAATACCTGCCACAGTTTTGCATTTTTCAAAGTGCTCAAGTAGATCTAACTTTACACAATTCTGCAGAACTGATTCCTGATTGACAAGAAAGAATTGAATGCCCTGAATGTGGTTGTTTGCCCAATGGTACATATCAGAGACACTAAAATTTGATAAGTTATTATTTTTCACAACGTTGAATTTTTTGAAGATCATGTTCAGAGATGTAAGAATATATGGTAAAGCCTGATTGGACTATTTGAATGGGATTCATAAATTATTTCAAAAAAGTATGGATATATTTGCACACAGTAATTCCCCATGAATTGAAGTGTTTTTTTTTCAAGTAAACTACGTATGGTCAGAGGATACTTTAAAGAAATTATAACTCAAAAAGTAGGTTGAACACCATCCTGATTTTTTTTGTAGATCATATTCAGACATGTAAGAATATATGGTAAAAATCTGAAAAGACTGAATAACTGATGACATGGTCAAACTGTGACCTGAAGTAGGGCTATTTTTAGCTAAATCATAAGTTGCATGCAACTACATTTTTTTACAGGAGATCTAATAGACTTAATTACAACAATTGCTTATTTATCAACTGATATGTTATAGAAAATTTGAAAACAAAATTCAGCTTTTTATCATATTAAGTCTTAGAGCTATGGCATGTTAAATAAACCAATGTTTTTTATGATTTTGGGTTTTCAGGTGATTTTACAGCCTCACTATGCAAATCCTAAGAGAGATAAACTTGGTTTGAGACCATTTTTTAATTCTGTGACATTAATTCAGTAAGTGTAGCAAATTTCAGCCTTCTACCACCATCGCTCTTGAAGATTTAAGCAGCCAAATTTGCCCCGAAAATGAATTTGCCAAAAATAAAATAAAATAAATTTTACAGGACTATAAATCAAACTATTAGAGATATTGATCTAATCTTTGGCAATTTTTCATTATGTGTGGGTAGATGAGCATGTGAATTTTTTCAAGGCATCCTGAGAGGGTCACCTGGAAAAGTTTCCAAAACCTGGATGATGTGACATGTAATGACCCTTTTATATTTCAAACATGTAGTGTACCAAACAGGCCTTTTACAAGGTGGAAGGCATAGCTTGTACAGAAAACTCTGTATCAACATCTCAAGCAGCTTGGAACTAAAGAAATAAGGATCCTTTCACATTTCAATAGAAAAATGACTGGGCATTGAGGAATAAACATTGGTAGAACATGTGTGCTTGGAAAATCATCATCTAGCACAATCATGTAAAACATGATTTTATTGAGAGAGGGTGGAATGGGCTATTATTACTAAGACCAGCAAGCATGAACTAGGCATATGAGCATGACTACACTTAGTGAAGAAATGGGGCCTGGTCAAGTATATAGATATTAGTAACATAGTCTTGCAGAAAACATCTTTGTAACAGTAAGCTTTAACATTGAGCAGGTGTGTTTAACATTTTCCATACTTCCACTTGATGCAGATCTCAGGTAAGTAATCCCTGTGAGGTAATGCTGACCATTCAGTGAGATCCAATAACACTAAACATGACTAGTGTTGTTTTGTAGTTCTAAATGTTAGCATTAAGTTTGTTTTTTTCTTGTTTTCCTCCTTTTTGGTGTGTTTTTGCCTCCTCCTTGTTGGTTTTCTTGCATGTATGAGTTGTCAATACACATACAATGGTATCATGAAATGTAACAGGAGCATCAAGAATGTATAACAACTGACACAGCTAGAAACTAAATTCAATATGCAATATTCACAAAACTATAACCACTACATAGACTGGAGAACAGTAACTGGTGGGAATTAAGAACCAGAGTCACATGAAGCTGCTTAGTAATGGAAATCAAGAAAGATGAATGTACTTAGGTTTAGTCCACTTACCAACCTGCCATATATCAATATTCAATATATCCAAGGGTCACCATCAAAAAACAAGCAAGAGAGGCTGGAATATGATAAAGTTGAACAGAGGTAACATTAAAAAAGCAGTCAGACCCATCCACAAATAAATATGCCAGTCAGATAAGCTGACATATCCAGTAAGTGAAAATGGAAAAGTAATGGAAGAGGTAGAAACCTATGAAAAAAAAAGTCACTGGTAGTGTGTACAAAGTAAAATATGTAAAATTAGGAACTGCCAGGAAGACTGAAGCAAGAAGTACACCCTTGCTGACAGTCACCTGAAGTTGGCCTTTCCTGGGTTCAAGTCAAAATAAAAATTAAAGTGTGAAAGAGAAATCGTGTTAAAACATTAAAATGTGTAAAAGAAATCATGCTAAAACACTATATATTCTGATAAAAAACCTTAAATTAAGTGTAACAGACCAATGGCTCTTAAAAATGTAAAAACATGAGTGGGATGGGAAGTATCACCTATAACATGGGCCAAAGTGAAGGGCAAACCCGCCTTACAAATATCTTTAAAATGGTGTCGTCATTCTAGGTTGTAAGGACAGCATGATAATAAAATGTGGATGTTTGTGATCTGAGTGCCACATAGGGCAAACACATTGGTGCAGCAGTTCCAGATAAAAGGAAGTGATGGGTTAAAAAACTGTGACCAATGCATGGCCTTGCCAAAACAACCTCCTCTCTTCGATCCTTACAGAAGGAAGAGGGCCAAAGACCAAGAGAATGTTTGATTTGAAAAGGCTTGTTATTGTGTTGCTCATTTCAGATTGCCTGCCATCTGTTTTACAGTCTGGATTTGATAACTGGACCATAGTCCATGAATGGAATGGGTACTGGGATGATAGATCAAGAACAGACAGACTTTGCTCCTCTGTCGGCCAGCTCATTCCTACAAATGCCAACATGACCTGGTATCCAAAAGAATTGGACGGAGACAGATGAGAGAGAAAGATGGGCCAGTTTGTTTTCGATATTGATGAGAAGAGGGTGGTGACTATCATGGAATGATTCCAGGGCCAATAGACAGCTGAGTGAGTCTGTATATATTGTACAATTTGTATATTGCACTATTTCAATATGATTTAGGGCAAGAGAGATGGCATACAATTTGGCAGTGAAAACAGAAACTGTAGGGGGGAGTCTGTGTACCACAATTGAACTGTCACAAACCATGGTTGAGCCCACTGAATCACCCGATTTGGGACCATCTGTATATGTAGGAATAGATGGATCATATGAAAGATTTTCAGCATAAAAAGAGTGATATTTCCAATCAAGTGTATCTGCTTTCTTCACATGACTCAAATATATATATATTTTTTTTTTTTTTCAGATTTAGGGGAGCCAACAAGCCCTTCTGAATAAAAAATGGGGACATCTGCCCTAGAGGTTTGTCACTTAAGGAATGCAAAATTAGAAATTGCAGGACAGATTCAAGTGGTGAGTTAGGCTGTACAGATCTCATCAACGCATGGTCATTTTCCAATAGTTGGGTTTTTCTCGATGGTTTCAAGTTGTGTTATATTTGTTATTTTAGGAGTATCCATAATAAATAGAATATCCCACCCACCATGGAGCCCTATAAGTGGATGCACTAAAGTGCCTTAAGGGCACTGCAGCAATGCCAGGGTTTTGTGAGCACTATACCTAAACACCAGTGTCAGACACAAGGTCCATAACACCCCTTGTGGATGTCCTATGCTGGTACTCAGTTGACCCTGGCTCAAATGGACTAGCCAATTGATCCTGGGGGCCACCCTAAGACTGCCTGTTTACAGAAATTCAAGGCAAAAGTGAAAACAGCAATAGTGGTTTGGATCCCTCAACCACTAGGATTCTCACCTCCCCTTCACAAGATACCACACATGGCAAACATGCAGGTGGATGTTTAGATCCCAGAGGAGGTAAACTGTAAGAACAGAACCTTCTCTGGGAGGTTCCCTCACCATGTACAGGAATCCACATCGAGGGAAAGACCAGAAAAGTGTTGAACCCACATGAACTTATAATTGACTGCCCATTAAAAAAAATTTTAATAGACTATAGACATAGAGACAATCAGCTCAAAAGGAAAGAAGTGATCACTCTGCCTGAGTCTTGATGGCTAAGAAGGTGGAGGAAGAAGAAGAAGTACTAAATACCTGGCAAAATCTTTCACCTGGAGTACTGTCAATGCTCTGGGAATCAGCTACTTTCCGGCCATCAGAGAGCAAGATCAAGAGGGGGACAGAATTATATTGAACACTAATCTTTCATATCTTGTCCCATATGATTTTGGAAATGATCAGAGAGAATACGCTCTGCGTAGCAACTCCTCCCATCAATATCAGCACTTCTCCAGAGGGGATGATGTCCATTAAGGTCCTCCAGAATTAAAAAAAGAGATGGCAACTGTTCAATGAGAGCATCAAGGTCTGATTGATCATAGGTCTCTCCAGGAGACAGGTAGAGAGAACAAACAGTGATAGTACGACCCAGGAAACACAGATAGCTACAACCTCCTAGGATGTGTCAAGTGGCAATGACAGGGTGGGAACATGCTGATCAACCAATAGTATCACCCCCTCCATGCACTCATCCATCTCGCAGCATGTCATTTCTGTACAAAGAAAACTGCCAAAAAGTGACTGTATCAGCAGGTTTCAGAAATGTTTCCTATAAGGAAAGACACAGAATGGTCAGAAGCAATCAGTGTTTTGATGTCACCCAGATTAGAACATAAACATCGACAGTTTCATTGTATCAAGGTGACCATTTTTATTCATGTGCAAGTGAACTGGGTGGAGAACCCTCAGTTTAAAATCATGTCTTTTTTTCTTTACTGTCTTTTTCAAGGGAGGTCCATCAACCTCCAAGGATCCTGCCCTGGGTCAATTGGGCAGGTTTTTGCTATTGGAAGAGGATTCCAGCAACTGAGGATGTAAATACCCCCACAGTTGAAAAGGCAAGCATGTTTGGTGCAACGGGGATTCGAACCTGTGACTCTCAGATTACGAGTCAAATGCCTTAATCCACTTGGCTATGCAGAGCCTAATATCTTTTGAAATATTCAATTTCAACAGGATGTAACTCGCATTTTACACATAAATCCATCCCCTTCCCTCTCTTCAAAACTCTATTCCTATTAAACAGCCTATAACCCTGTATTTCAAAGAACATTCTGCCATCAAAATCATCTGCACTAACCATGTTTTAGTTATTCTCATTACATCAAGACCTCCTATTCATACTGGTGCTCTAAAGTCATATTTTATTTCTTATACATCTAGCGTTAGAATAGTAAATATCAAGCTCATTCTTAGAACCACTTCTATACTTCCTATGCTAAACATTTATTTACATCTTTTTTTTTTTGCATTTAGTTTGTCTTGACCCTCATCACTATCTAGTTCTAGTTTAAAACTTTCATTATAACTGAGTAAACAGCCCTAACAAATAAGTAATTCATGATGACAAGAATCAAATAAAACCCACTCATGCACCCATCACACCTAACTATGAGTTCTTAATATCTACACTAGATTTAACCACTGCATTTATAGCCTGAAAATAAAAACTAAATTCTAAATAACAAAAGTCTATTGCCAATACTGTTAAGCCTAACATTTGAGAACCAAATATATTCACTTTTTTTTATCACGATTTTGTTCTCACACTAAAATAATTTTGTTCATCTAACTATACATAACTTAGAAATAGATTTTACAAATAAACAGTCTTTACTTTGATGTATATACAATACTAATGATATTAATACAATGTAATTAACCTGATTTATAACCTACCTATAAGATGAATATAAACTAATTAATCTAAGTTCAAGTAAACAAGTTAATCTTTAAAACACAAAGAGGCAATAAACTGGTCTTTAAGTTGTACTTCTTCAATAAAACAATGTATTGCAAGTTTTGCAAGTTACATCAAGTTGAATTATCATTAAGCTTAAAGTACCACCACACAACAAGACTAATTTAACACAGGTACAAGTTACACCACACAATCTAAACTCTAAACTAAAAACTGACTACTATTTTATTTACCAATCTTGCTAAATCTAGTTATTTTGTTAACTAACTGAAATTACTACAAATTACAATATTGATATTAAATACTTTTCAAAAATCTGTAATAGCTTAACTTTCCAACATCTTATATCTAAAAATAACAGTTAAAGCCTTTATAACATTTAATTTTATTTTCATGTCTTGGTTGCATTTTTTGGTGGATTAATTGATGACCTTGAAAAGCTGAATGTACTTGCATCACTTTGCTTTGAAAACTATGGTGAGAATAAGTATTATTAATGTATGGATGACATGGGACTTCCAAAGCTGTCCTAGAAAACACTCCTTTGAGAAAAGTAAAAATTTAAATGGATTCTTTATTTTTTAAGAAATCACTGATTTCCTTTTTAAATTCCTGAATGAAAATCGTGGTCTACACTACTGCCAATAGCAACTCATTTTGTAATTCAATAATCCAGTTATAAAAAATAAAATTTTCTTAACTGGAGCTTGTCTTTCCCAAATCTTAAACTTCTGTCCTCTTATACTTTTATCTTTAGAATACAGTACAAAAAAATCAGAAGCCTTTATGATATTAATCCCTGAATACCCTTAACTTTAATCAGATCATCTCTTACCCTTCTTTTCTCAAGGAAAACAAATGTAAGAAACCTTAAACTTTCTCCTGTACGATAAAAAAAAAACTTCAATACACAACCATTATAGTCTTTCCTTTAAACTCCTTTCAATAAGTGTTATTTTTTAGATATACAGACCAAAACTAATTAAAACCAACTTTGTAAATGCTACTCCAGCTTCAAAGTCATTTCTAATATATTTAAAAATTGTAACAGAAGTCTATAACATTATGCCTACAATTATCTCATTTCTTTTCTTCAGCAGGTACAGAAACCACATTCAATGTTTCTTAAATCTACACTGATAATTTACATACACGTAAATTGAAACCTGAAAGTAAAGCCTGAAGCACAAGATAGTAGGTACTTTTCTTAATAATTTCACTTTACTTTTCATGAGAGAAGAAAACCTTATTTCTTTTGCTTCTCACTGTTGATTAAAAAATACATTTAAACTTGCCTAATTAAGAAAAAACATTATGTAACCTAGCCAGTTTATGATGTTTTTCAATAAATACTTTCTGAAATTTAAAACACTCAATATGTTCATTGAATATCACTAGTCTGAGGTCACCATTATTTCATTAGATAACTAAACCCTGTCAAAATTTTCCACCATTTTTTGAACTATGGCATTTAAACCCAGTATCCATGTAATGGTCAATTCAGAGATGCAACAATGGATGTAATTTCTACATAGCCTTTAACCTTTACTTTTTAAAACATAACACAAATTGGATCATAAATCTATGAATTTCTCTTGTGTCAAAAGACTTTTGAAACTAACACTTAAAGCCCCAACTAATTGTGATGATTTTTCAAGGATAAACTTGTTTCATAAAGTATAGTGTCTTATTAAAAATGTTTCAAAAAGAAGCTTGTGTTAAGCTACTTTTAGGGATTCAGGATATACATTAATGAAACTAGTGGTTTTAGAGCATGTTCTATAGAATACAGTATAGTTTACCTATAAAAAAGCACTGGTG
Source organism: Tachypleus tridentatus (assembly GCF_004210375.1). NCBI lineage: Eukaryota > Metazoa > Arthropoda > Merostomata > Xiphosura > Limulidae > Tachypleus > Tachypleus tridentatus. The sequence continues at coordinate 52,564,158 of NC_134835.1, read as the reverse complement.
AGGTGGTATTCTTTCACTTTTTAATTATTATTGTTTTATATTTTATGTATTTTTTCCTACATTATTTAGTGGAACACTCTTATACTCATACTGTTACAATAATGATTAACTATGATCATATATAAATCAGTCTATAATTTCACATAAATAATTGGTCAGATGTTTAGTAGCAACTAAAAGGAGAAATGACATCTGAGAAGCCAAATGCTTGAGAACATAGCTTGACAAATTAAATTTCAAAATGAAAATAAAACACTTGAAGCTAGCCTTTACATCTAAATATTTATCAAGACTTTCCTTAAACTACCATAATTTAAATGCATATACCACATCTGAAAGCAAACAACTCCAAAGGCCATCCACCCTGTCAGAAAAATAAAGCTATCTTCTGAAAATGACTCTTATCCTGCCAAAATTTGAAATATATTGTCCCTAATCCTACCATTATGATGCATTAACACTATCAACTCTCTCAATTAAATCCTCTACAAGTCTTTCTTTCAGAACCCTTAACCTATCTTTTTTCTATGACAACATTTCCATCCAACGTCTTCCAGGTAATCTTTCTCCGAGTCCTTTCAGTATCCTTTCTAAGGAATGAAACCCAAGATTGGACACAATAATGAAGATGCAGTTCAGGTAATGAGTTGTACAATAAATTCAAGACTGAACACAAGACTACAAATATGACCTAGTCAATAACATATACAATAAAGTTATAACCTCTTTAAACTAGTATTCAATACTTCTGTAGAAACAACCTTAAATGCTATTCATTCTGTTACTAAATTTAGTTTTAAATTAAATATTGCTTGAAACTTGGTTAGAGCCTTAAAGTGTTGCATTTCACAATTAATCAAATAGTGCTTATTATTAAGTACAGTCTACAATAATTTGCAAAGTTAAGTTCTTTCACTTTTGGTTCTTCTACCTAACTTCTTGTGTCATTATTATACTGTTGAGTTAAAAGTTATGTTTTTATTATTCTTAAAGTAGAATAACAGATTTGTTATAGAACAACTGTCTTACTTTGCAGTATTGTAAATCACTGCTAAAGACCTGAATGAATCAAAATGTAATCAGCATACAGGATTAAATTCATGACCAGTGTCTATTTAAATTGAACACTGGGTTCAAAATAGGCATGAAGGTCAAGGCACTGGAATCTTGAATAACAGGTTATACACTAGTTGTTTATTAAATATTACAATTCTTTTCTCCAAGCATTAACAAAATGTGAATTAAAGGTTTTAAATACATACAACTTGAAATGCCAATTTAAATTTTTAATATTTTTTCTAAAATACTACTGTTATTAGTAATATCTTTTGTGTGTTGATAAACATATTATATTTAATACTTTAAAATTCATTTTTGAAATGTTCCTTAAAATTTTGATTCATAACGTGAAATCTCATATTTAAAATACACTTATGGGTAAGTTTAATTATGTTAGAGAAGAAAAAACTAAAAGAATTGACTTTTGCTTCTCCATTCTTGTTCAACACGAGTATGAAATGTTCACTTACTTATAAGCAAGCTAGAACTTCAATTTTTGTGCCAAGAATCTTTGTGGATGAGTTACAAAAGTTATAACTAGCATACAAGACACTAAGTATGGTGATTATGCTAAATGATTTTCAATGTACTAAAAAATAACAATAGTTGCTGTATTGTTAGCATTACAACTGCAACATAAATTTAAAATGTAAGCTACATCAATTAACAACCCAACAGTTTCAGCTAAACTATAAACCATTTATAGCTTATAAATGGTTAGTCTTAGTACTAAGTAGTATTGTTCAGTATTATTCGATCATACATGCTAAATATTACTTCTTTCATTATACCTTACCTTTTTATCCCAGATTTGTAATGGTTTACTGCCAATACTATATAAAATTGAAAGAAAACCACTTTGAAATGTATTTTTAAACATTTCCAATGACTTTAAATAGAATCCGACAAATGTTAACAAACTATCGCGAAACAATTCAAACACAGGAATTTGTCAAACTCTACCATTGGCGTGCCATCTGCAGCAATTGAGCGTGCGAAAAATTAATTAACTGAGAAAATTATAACGACAAATAAAGTGTAAATTTTATCAATAAAATAACATAAATTATATTTGAGGAAGAGAATAAACAAATAATACAGAATTAAAAGTTTGTAGATTGTAAAAGATTTAAGATTGTCAAGTAAAAAAGACCAGGAAAAACATGACAGAAAATTAGAAGAAAAAGATAAAAGGATTAAAAAAAGACTTTAAAAAAGACCAGAAATAAAATTGTTGGAGTTTTAAAAAATTAAAACAAAGATAGTTTATTTTCATGGAAGAAACCACTGGAGACAACATATGGATTGATTACAACAACAAATGTAAAGAAATGCAAAATAGCATTAAAAAGTGAACAGAGACTGTAATAATAAAGTGAAGAATAACATCAAAATTGTAATTACAAAACTGATGAAGTAAAGAATGACGTTAATGAATAGAAAAGCACGTCACTGAGGCAAAAATATACATTAGTGACAGAATAAACATCTGTGAAATCAATTATTAAATGCAAAGATAAAATTAGCCATATCTCTTTAAAAATTCTAAGCAAAAATGCCATGTACTTCCAAATATGGAAGAGGAGAACTTGTTTGATTTACACCTATTACCATTATTGCTGTGCTATTTGTTACTGAGGGGCCTTCTGAACTGCTTCAGCCACAATACTACCAATATCAGTCCTACATTTAATTAGCAGCTCATCATAACATAATAGCGAAACCACTAGAAGTACCATGGAAAGCGTGCCAAGCTCATTTTAAAAGTACCAGCTTTGACAATATTAGGTAACCTTTTAGACGAGTACTATAGCAACCATCAAACATTGGTCGCCACCTTGTCTAAGAGGTTCAGTGTTTCCCACCAAAAAGAAATATCCAGAGCAAAGATCTAGAGCAGCGTATGGAGGAAAGAAGAGAATTTAGCCAAGCTTACAGAAGAATAAAAAGGCTTTTCCCAGTTATCTGAATTGTATGCTCTTTTTCAAGCGAAATGAAGTGATGGATTTTTTGGCCTATGAAGAGCTTATAAATGCCATAACATTTGTAGATATGAGAATTAGGCTGAATCAAAGTAGATGTTCGTCTTTAAAGTAAAGACTGCAGTTGGCACTGGAAAGTGAATCCGCCAAAGCTGCAGATCAACTGCTAACAATGCCATCTAGAAGTCACAGGAATATTAGGTCCTACAGTATTAGAATAGAAAATTCCCTCCTACTGATAGTGAATAACAGATGAAAGTATTATGCTAGGCAACTGATTAAACAGAACAGAAATAATAAACCAGAAGACCACAGATGTTTAAAGCGTAACTTCCGGAGACTTATTTCTTGTAAGCGCAGACAAAAACATGTATGAAATAATAGCTTCTCTCAAAGGATAACAGAAAGTCAGGTTTAAATGCTGGTCAGCTAGTTAACTGTTAGTAAGCTTACAGCGAAACCTGAAGCATCGGGAAGATATAAAATTTTTTGAAGCCAGAAGTGTGAATCACTCACTGTTAGACATGCAAGAAAATTTTAATCGAAGAGAGTGTTATGATTTAGATGGTTTAAGCATAGCACGAGTATTAAATGTACTTACTTATAGAACTGTATTTCAGTTTGTGGCACGCCTATGGCGATACTTCACAGGGTGGATTTACTTAAAGATAAAGATACTTTTGATGAACTGGAGGATCTACTTATACGTGAACAGTTCGTATTCATGTGCCTCACCAATATGCCACTGTTCTTAAAAGACAGCACACCAAATGGACGAGATGATCAAGCTGGCAGAATAGCATAAGGAAACATATGGAAGACATATGACTGGCAGTTCCAAGAATAACCAGTTGAAGTTGAAACTGGGTGTGACTGACAAGAAGTAAAATGTCACTAAAGGTGACAAGAGGTTTGAAGAAAGGAGAAAAGGTGCTGTGCGTTTTATAACTAACAAGCAACTACAGAAATATTAACATAAAGCAGCTCAATTATTATAAATAGGTGATTGCTATGTTATTGTGCCATGTTACAGAACCTTGTAAGTTTTTCGTTGTTTTAACTGAATATTATTGCATCATAATATCTAGGAGGATGTAACATGTTCTAGGCCTGTGTCGAGGTGTAATTGCACGTTGAAATTCTAGTTTCATTAAAAGATAGATCAAGACTGCGTGATGTGAGTTTAACCATAAAGAGTGTAAAGTGTTGATTTTGAAAGTGAAATTATCACAGATTGTATTGTAACAAGATAGTATAGATGAAATAATTTGTCTTTGAATAGTGTTATAACGTAATTAAACCAGGCTGTGTGGACTTCGATGAAAAAAGACAATTACTTAAAGCTATGGATACAACTGCGGTAGCTAACAGTCATAGTAGTGATTTTAAAGTGAAAATATCTCAGACAGCGTTGTAGTAACAGAGCAGTAAAAAAGTTGTTTTGTCCAATTGTGTTATAAAGTAATTGAACAAACCTATGTAAACCTTTGACGAAAAGATATAATTATTTAAAGCTGTGAATACAACTGTGTTAAGTAAATATATAAAGAACATTTGGATCTCTGTTAGCTAAAACATCTATTGAGTTATTTTCTAAAAATGAGACAATTTTTATCTCAGTGTACTACAAATATTTGGATCACAAACGTGTATACACAGTAAGTTCAATTTGAAATTATGTTGACTGAATACAGCTATTGCCTGGAATAATTAGTAAACAAAGGCCAAAGAAGACTAAGGTTAAACTAGATTAGTAACATAAGCAAATGGATGGATGTCAGTGTGACTAAGATTTTGAAAGGTCAAAAAGACAGAAACTTATGAGAACTAACGCACAAAGCAGATATGGCACCAAGAGAAAGAAAGAAAAGGTTTATGGAAGTGTGCTGTCTAAGCGAAAAGTTTTTGTAGCTTGATTTTTAGGCGTCTCGGATAGTTCTTTATCTAAACCTTTAAAAGATGTCGCACATTGTTTACTTTCATTTTAAGTTTTCTAAATCACTTTGGTAGAGTGTAGTAGCCTTTAAATATTAGCCTGATACTAGTGTTGTCCATAATGCGTTTGATTTTGTTCCTACGCGAGGGATATAAAGATTCTATACTTAACCTCCTTTTATAAATTAATATTCACATTTTATTGGTTATTTTATTGATTAGCTGAATCACCTTTTTATTTCACGATCCAAACTATTGCAGTACGAGATTTTATTTCATACACAAAAATTTTAATTATTTCTAATTTTATTGACTGTATGTGGATGGTTATGTTTTGATATATTTATTCTCAGGGATTTATTTTTGATAAACTGGTATTGTTTGTTCCGGTTGGCCTATTTTCATGAATGTTAAACATCCAGAAATGTTAGTATGTTGTCTTTCTCAGCTCCAAACTAACTGATTACTATAATTAATACTCATCCATTTATAACTTTCATGTCAGTATCCTACTTCGTAATTAATCTACTATATGTATCTCAGGACGACTGGTATATGTATCAACACTTTTACGAATAAAGCAGAGAACAACGTTTCGACCTTCTTAGGTCATTTTCAGGTTAACAGATAGAGTTTGCAACTGAACGTTGCAGGCAGGCACATCTCTTAAGAACGAGGGCATAAACGTGTACAGGATTGTATGGAGCACTGCAGTTAGATGTTAGGTTATTGATTAGGTTAGGTAAAAGGTGTTCCTTTATATTGGTTTAATTTTGGTTTTAGTTGTTGTATAAGTAGGACTTCTTTGATTTTGTTTTTGTTCCTGTTTGTTTCCATACTTAATATTTGGGTGTTTTCTATGGTTATGTTTTGTTTATTTGATTTGCAGTGTTCAAAAAAGTGTGAAGGTGTCTTTTCCTGTTCTTTGAGTCTGGTTTCCATTTTTCTGCTTGTTTCTCCAATACATAAGTTGTGACAGTTGTTGCACTGTATTTTATAAATTATGTTGATGTTGTGTTTGTCAGTATAGTTTTTACACAGTATAGACTTTAGTTTTGTACCTTGCTTTTGAATAAATTTGGTGTTTACTGGAATTTTATGTTTTGTTATAAGTTTTTTTCAAATATTGGTTATTTTTTCATTAATGTCGGAAATATATGGTGTGCAGCAATGTAAAGTTTTGTGATTTGTTGTATCTTGGGATTTATTATAATTTGTTTGTTGTTGATTGTGTTGTTGATATAGGTGTATGCGTATAATTTTTTCACCCGTTGATGTTGATGAAGTGTTCTTTTATTTTGTTGATTTCATCCTGAATTTTATCAAGTGAGCACAATTTTGTGGCTGTGTTTATTTAGTTTCTTAATATGTTGAGTTTTTTTTTTGTTTCATGTGCTGAGTCCCAGGGAATGCATAGTCTAGTAAGGATAATTTTTTCTGTGGTATTCTGTTTTGAATTGTGTATCGGTTCTTGTAATATTGAGATTGAGAAATGCTATTTGGTTAGTTGTTTTTTTTTGTTTTTTTTCCCTGTTCACAGGTGAAATTAATGTTAGGATGTATAGGGTTAACGTGGTTAAAAAAAACTTAAGTATGTATTCGGTAGATATGAATCCAATAATTGTATCGTTGACATGTGTGTACCAGTTTTATGGTGGGTGTAAGGCTGAATTGATCGCTTGAAATTCAATCTGTGTTATAAAAATGTTCGATAGAATTGGTGACATGAAATTTCCCATACTTAGGACGTTGTAAGTAGTTTTGGTCATTGAACATAAAATTAGTTTTGGTGGTAGTAAATTCTATAAGAGTTATTAATTAGTTGCTGGAGATGTGTATCAATAAGTTGAGATCTTGGATATAGATTTTTATCCACTAATCCACTATATGATTTTCTCCATTTATATGAATAATAGTACTTAATGAATATCTAAACATGAAATATGTGTTTGAGAGTTTATGAATTTATGAGTTTGTAATAGTTTACTAATATTTTTTATCTAAACAGTTCACGTGTATTTTTAAATAAATTCATCGTAAAAATATAAATTTTTATAAGAAAAAAGAATTTATCTTTTTAATATTAAATTTATTTATGTTCTTAAGCACTAGTTCATCGCAAATTCACTTACTTAATGTTTGCAAATCAACTATACAACGTTCTATAGTTCAACAGTTACGAACAAGTTATTACTATATTATTGTGGTATGTTACAGAACCGTCGAAGTTTTTTCGTTGTCTTAATCGAATATTATTGCATCATAATATTTAGTGATACATTCTAGATTTGTGCCGGTTGTTCAGAAATAAATGTTGGAATTCTCACGATGACATTTAGAAGCTGAATATTGAGTAATTTATCGTTAGTTGGTTAGTTTAAACCGTTTATCACTTACAAGGCGTCGTAATTGTCTGCTGTTTCAACTCTACTCATAATAAATTTCGCAACTCCCAAGGCAGCATGGACAAGAAGGACTTTCGTCTGATTTTCCTCTTCTACTTCAAACTTGGACGAAACTACAGGAACATCAACCAAGCATTTGGCCATAAATCTGTCACTGAACAGAAAATTAATCGTTGGTTCCAAAGATTTTGACATGGAGATGAAAGTTTTGAAGACCACGAAGGTCGTGGAAGAAAGTCTTCCTTAGATTAAAACGCATTAAGGCAAGCAGTTGAGACAGATCCTCGAACAACATATTTGTGAGCTTTCAGAAAAGCGAGGCAGAAGAAAATCAAAAATTGTGAACCACCTGAGTGCGATTGGAAAGACGGAGAAGTTGGATAAGTGTTATCCGCACGAGTTGACTGAAGATCAACAAAATCAGCGTTATGAGACCTGTCAAGGTTGACGCTCCAAAAATTGAAAGAATGGTACGACCAGGTGGTCAGGATGCTCGTCTAATAATCCGAGGATCGTGGGTTCGAATCTCCGTCCCATCAAACATGCTCGCCCTTTCAGCCGTTGGGACGTTATAACGTTTCAGTCAATCCCGCTATTCGTTGGTAAAAAAGTAGCCCACGAGTTGACCATGGGTGGTAATGACTAGCTGCTTTTTCACTAGTCTTACACTGCTAAATTAAAGATGGCTCATGCAGATAGACCTCGTGTAGCTTTGGGCGAAATTCAAAAACATCTTATTCTTCAGACCTTTTTTCTACAGATTTTCATTTTTTTCAAGAACTTTGACAACGTTTAAAATAATAAACGCTGTCAAATCCATGCAGCTGCAGAAGAGAGCTCATTGACCATAGAAACTCTGGTTTCTACAGCAGGGGCGTAAATAGCATCGTTACAAATTGGCAAAGGTGTGTCGAAGCAAATAATGCTTACTTAGATTAAAGCTTGTTTTACAACTCTGGTCTATACTTTTCTAAACTTCGCAGTTCAAACATGACATTAATTTCTGGACAGCCTAATAGTTTCTTTGATGATAGATCTAGATTGCGTGATTGTGAGTTTAACCATAGAGAATGTATAGTGTTGATTTTGAAACTGAAATTATCACAGATTGTATTATAATAACAGAACAGAATAAAAATAATATGTCTTGTCAATAGTTTTATTAGGTAATTAAACCAGCTTCTATGTACTTTGACGAAAAAGAGAAAATTATTTAAAGATCTGGATAAAACTGTGATAATCAGCAGTAAAATGAATATTTTTATATATGTTTGACTTATTTTAATACATTGTTTTAAAATAAATGAATTGTGTGCTGTTTGTATAGTACTGAAATATATCGCCAACAAGTCACAAACACGATAATGTTTGATGTCCTTTCTCCTTTCTTATACAGATTGAAACAAACTGACAAATTTATGGTTAAAAACATGATATAAAAATGTAGTCCTGTATTCTTGAAGTTAACGTGAAGATGACTTAAGAAGGTCGAAGTGTTGTTCTGTACTTTGTTTTAGTTAAAGTTTTAATAGCCATACCAGTCTTCTTGAGAATACATATTTTACTTCAAGCGTGTTTCTCGTCATCACGAAAAATGTAGTTCTAAGTTTTGAGAATATGTGGACGATTTGTTACAACTGATAATAGAAATGTAGAGATAGGAGTAACATACTTATGTTAATTTTAATAAATGTGTCATAATAGAAAAACTTTTACTATCGTTAATTTCTGTTTGAAATTTGTGATATTATTGTCTTTAGCTAATGCGAACATTTGTTCCAGTATAAGGAGTTTAATATATCATACGAATGAATTCAGCCTTTTTCAAGGCTACGTAAGAATAAGTTACAGAGGTTGAAGAAGTTAAATCAAATGAATTTTTGAGCCTCGCCACATCGTTACACTTCATGTTGCCATGTCTGGTCTTACAAACATGCATCTTGATAATTCATGGCAGAAAAGATTCTATTGCAAAAAGCTCCATCGTAAGATTGACATGACAAAAGCACATCCATCTTTTATTTAGTCTACGACAACGACAGTTTCTAAGTGCACTTTTCAAAAGCCCAATCTCACAGAAATCCGCAAGCGCTACATTCAATGACTTGACAAGTATGTCTTCGTATGGAACAACATAAATACTCATTTAATTTTCCAGTTGCTTGAAGCGTGTGACGATTGAGCGGATATGTCATATACAGAAGATTAGTGCTTTATCACCTCTGATCCTTGGAGTAATTTGGGAAAGGTGGGCAGCTTTTGTCACAAGTATTTGTGTTCGTTGATTTTTTCCTCTTACAGTACACTTTGTTTACCATGGTTGTGTTTTACATGATAAGGGTGGTTTCATACCTTTTATAAGATCCTACAGTTTGCTTACCAGTTGAGGTACGACTTTTCGCAAGTCTATTTATATATAGTCCTCTTTCCCCAAGTTGATCTAGGTTTTTTTTGTTCTCCAGTGCTATTAAGTATAAGAAATATACCCATGTTGGAAATTCCAAATCCTTGATATAACACACCTTTATGGCCTGTGTTTGTGAATATTTTCTTCGGAAAAGGCTGTTACATTTCCCAAAAGTGATCAATTTTCAGTGGCATTATACAATCAAGAAAACACAAAAGATGTCAAAATGTCATTCTTCTACAACTTGACTGACGGTTTTAGTTGTCACATAATTTGCTGATTTGCATTTTGAAAATCGTTTTAATCTAACCTACTTTACCTTATGTACACTATGAAAACAAATATGAATTCAATTTCATCAAAACATTCTTTGAATAAATGAATAACTTTGTCCATTAAATATAAATTACTGTTCATGCAATATTATAATCATCGAATATTTAATACAAAAATTGACATAATAACTTTTACTGATCTGTATAACCAAATAACTAATAATTAAGTGCAGATGGTTATGTGGATAATATAATAAATAACTCGAAATGAAACTAATTTTTAATACTGAAATTATACTCACAGCATGCGAAGTTAATGCCACGTGCTTAAAATAATAAACATTTACTGACGTACAATGAAAAATGAACATGTGATAACCCGCATGAATGAATTAACGTCGCAAAATTTCATTAAAAGAAGGTAGTCAATGTATAGAAACGAAACATTTAGTCACGAAAAGTTCATAATAATACGACTGAGATTCAAGACACAATACATGAAAAACAAACCTTTCTGGGAATCAAGAATTAATGAATTGGAAACAATGTAAACATACTAATGGATTTGATAGCATTAGAAGCAAAATAACATAAACTAACGATCAGAAATAGATGAAAAGACTGTTTTAGCAAGAAATCTAAATTATGTCTAGTAAAATGCGGAGTTGAAAAATCAGGAACTGAAAACACTTAGTTGAAGTGTAAAAAATGTTGCATACGATGTTGATTACACAATTATTATTTTATGAATTATCTATGGCAGAGGATGGGATAGGTTCACTGAATTGTAAAATAGTGTGGGGTGCATATATAAAAACATAACGGCCGGTAAAGATTACAATAATACACTGCATTAACAAACGAGGCTCGGCATGGCCAAGCGTGTTAAGGCGTGCGACTCGTAATCTGAGGGCCGCGGGTTCGCATCCCCGTCGCGTCAAACATGCTCGCCCTTTCAGCCGTGAGGGCGTTATAATGTAACGGTCAATCCCACTATTCGTTGGTAAAAGAGTAACCCAAAAGTTGGCGGTAGGTGGTGATGACTAGCTGCCTTCCCTTTTGTCTTACACTGCTAAATTAGGGACGGCTAGCACAGATAGCCCTCGAGTAGCTTTGTGCGAAATTCAAAAACAAACAAACAATTAACAAACGAGCATGCTTGATACGGTAACGACATTTCTGTGAAATTTTTTTTAATAATAACGATTGTAGTGAAAACTGAGCATTAAAATTAAACAAAAAATGCACGATGCATTAGAAACAAATGGGTCGCTCAGCATAGAGCATGTCTCTATCATCCAGAGTTGGTCATGTTTGGCCCACAAAAAATAAGAAAAGCTGTCCGTATGACCGTCTATATAAATCCACCGAGTTTAATCAAAATATGGTCAGTTTTGACTGATTTACATAACAAAAATTATATGAAAAATCGGTTCCCTTATTAATATGTAAGGATTTTTTGGATTTTCGTGAGTTTGCTGTAACCTTGACTCTCTAAAGTCTAATTAATCCTAAATTGGGCCATAAGCCAAATGTTTACCAGATTTTGTCTAAATCCATTAGTTTGTTGTTGAGAAATCGTGCTGACAATTAAACATGATAAATACATGTGTGATGTTGGGTTATCTCTACGCAAAGTTAGAGGTGGGATATTGAGAAACTATTTGGCAACACCTGCAATTATTGTAGATATAACAATATCAGCAAGTCAATAGAAATATGCGAAGGCGCTTGTGAGTATCTGGGAAAAAGCACTACTAGAAACAGTTATGAAAATGTTTGTTTATTTTTTTTTAAATACACGAGGGCAATCTGCACTAACTATCCATAATTTAGCAGTGTAAGGCTAGAGGGAAAACAGCTAGTCGTCACCACTTACCGCTACTCTTGGGCTACTCTTTTACCAATGAATAATAGGATTTACCGTCACATTATAACACCCCCACGGCCGAAAGGGCGATCATATTTGGTGTGACGGAGATTCGAACTTAGGAGCTTTAAATTACGAGTCGAGTGTTTTAACCATCTGGCCTTGCCAATCTTATGAAAATGAAAAGAGAATTGAAAAAGATTTAGGAAAATTAATGAAAAATAAAAAGGTTGAAATAAAAATGTTGTCCACTCAGTTACCAGTGTCTGACTTTAAACAGAAATTGTAAATTAATAGTTTTATGTGATTCATTTGAACCCAAAACCCATTAAATGGAGAAATAACTAATCATTTGTTTGTCTACTATTAATATGCACAAGCAGAAATACCCGCCCTCCTGGCAGGTAGAACTGTTAGTTTCTGCGATCTTTTTTGGAATTCTTTTACATTTCTACAACATTGTACTTGACATCCAATAATGTCACCATCCATGAAAAAATTTAAATTTCAGTTTAAAAATGAGGTATCGTTACAGCATTACATCATAGAGTTGAAGCTATTGAAATATTTCTTTGTAGACGCAGTTATCAGTAAAAGATCCTTGTTTTCTGTTGAAACACTTGTGAGATTTTTACTAAATAATAAATATTTTTACGTTTATTTTTGATTGTTTTATATTTGAAAGTTACTTCCTTTTTGTAACTTTTATTGGTTAAACCTGACGCTTACTCTCTTTGGTTTATAATTTTATTTATTGTTTAAATCTGAAACGAATCATTTTTGTGGAAATTTTAATTGTTTTATTTATTGCTCAGCTATAAAAATTTTGTCTAATTATAAAAATATTACGCAGTTATGATTGGTGATGACTGATGCGGTAGTTTCCGAGATCCGAGTTTTGGACGCATACATCGCAAGCTCCATTATCATAAAATATTAAGGAAAGAATCTGCACAGAAACATATGTAGTCGCTGATGGATATGGTAAACGTTATGACATTTAGGATATGAACGAAACTGATTTACTCTTGAGGGATGCGAAAGGATGTCAACAAAAAACCAACCAGTTCCACAAAGGAAGAACTTGCATTCCACCCCTATCCTTAACAGCCTAGCGATTAACTTGAAGGTTTATAATGCTAAAACGCGTGTTACAATAACCGTAATGGGCACAGTACAGATAGTCTATCGTGTAGCTTAATGTTTAACAAGAAGGAAACAAATAATCGAACTCAGCAATTTGAAGAAGGTAGTTCATAACAAAAAGGGAAATAAAGGGGCTGAGAAGATTATTTGAGACTTAGTCGTGTGTTCTATGTATAAACCAATAACTTGTAAACTTTGTAAATAGAAAACAAGTTGTCATTACAAAGAGACGATCAAGATAACAAAGCTGGCAATGGTTAAATTGTTTTGTCAATAACTAGTACAGGAGATATCGAGTATGAAATTGTTTCATGAAAGTCTGACATATAATACAAAGTAGTGATCCAAGCGCTAGATAACGATACAAGTTTAATTTGTTTATTTGTTTTTGAAATCGCGCAAAGCTACTCGAGGGCTATCTGCGCTAGCCTTCCCTAACTTAGCAGTATAAGACTAGAGGGTAGGCAGCTAGTCATCATCACCCACCGCCAAATCTTGGGCTACTCTTTTTACCAACGAATAGTGGGATTGACCGTGACATTATAACGCTCCCACGGCTGAAAGGGCGAGAATGTTTGTTGCGACGGGGATTCGAACCCGCGACCCTCGGATTATGAGTCGAACGCCTTACGTTGAAAGAGCTTTTTCATACTAACAAAAGACTAAATGTTCCCAATACATAAGGATTTACAACGATATGTAGCGGACGAAGCCAATATGTTTTTCATTTCGTGCACACTCTTAGTGAACGCAACTCTGCAGCGATGTAATTGAAAATATGTTGTTCATTCATTCAAGATATCCAATTTTCAATTCGTATATAGCGATTTTCTTAACTGCTAACCGTTAATGCATAATGACCATAAAATGAATGACATCACTCTTGCATCATTAGTCAAGGATCGGTGTAAAAAAAAAAAAAAACACCAAAAAGAATTGTATGAATTAGAGAGACATCTATTTGTTGTTCTTGTTTGTTTGTTTTTTCCAGTTCATCAAACATTGTCTTTCTTCGCACTGATAAAAGTCCAAGCGCAGACCATTGGATAGTCTACCAAACTGTGAATCTGGCCTTCCGTGGTTCAAATTTTATGATCGCCATAAAATAGTTAAATGAATAATTATAACCTGCACTTTGAGACCATAGGTACCTTATAAGAATGGCGTTCAAATTCACTAAGCGAACTGACAAGAGTAGTCCCAGAGTTGACGCTGTGTGCTATTGACTAGCTGCCTTTCTTTTATTCTATCATTCAAAATTAGGAACAGACGGCTAGAGCAGAGATAACGTTCACGTAATTTTGCGTGAAGTTCAAGAAGCAAACACTCTGAAAATTATAAGTGGAGTTCAATTTGCTGAGAGGCTCTTTCCATCAATAAGTGTGAAATAATGAGATAACTATTGTTATTTTTATACTTTGAACTGGCCAACAGAAGATTTGCGATTTTCAGCTTGGTTTGTTTGGAGTTTTGTGCAAAGCTACACGAGGGCTATCTGCGCTAGCCGTTCCTAATTTAGCAGTGTAAAGCTAGAAGGAAAGCAGCTAGTCATCATCACCCACCACCAACTCTTGGACCACTCTTTTACCAACGAATAGTAGGATTGAGCGACACATTATAATGCTCCCACGGCTAAATGGACGAGCATGTTTGGTGTAACAGATATTCAAATCCGCCATCCTCGAATTACGCGCACAGACATCCTTTGCGCTCAATATCAACCGAACGAACTAATTTTTTTGTTTAAAATTAATAATAATTATTATGTAAATATTACACTTAAACGCACCCAGCTATGTGCTGTGAGTAAAAATAAAAACAATAAGATTATGAGAGGTCACTTGTTATAGTAATAACTTTGAATAATTCAACATGGTACTAACAAATTAAGGAACATAGATATATTGTTTGCATATATTCTTAATTGAAAATGATATACTTGATGTATATGTGTAAATAGTTTAAAAGTTTGATTATTACACCAACATGTGCGAAAAGCATGAGATATATATCTTAGAGACATATTATGTTTAAACACCTTTTCGTTGAAAACTTGTTTCAACAAAGAATATACAATATTTAGTTGTAAAATAGTCGGTATTAACAATAAATACGTTTAAGTTAAAAGACCGTAGAATCTTAGATTACTGGATGAACTAAACATCTATGAAATCATCAAGATTTATAAGATTTTATATAAAAAATACAGCTTATTATAACTACATATATGGTATTGTATTGAACCTAGCACAAATAAAGTCCACATCCAATTAACAAAGTATGCGTCAACTTTTAGTATATTGTTAAAAGTAAATAATCTGAAACTATTGATGATGAAACTCAGTATAACTTTAATGTTTTAGTTGTTAGAGAATTATATATATGTATGTGTGTGTGATTTTCCTCAGATAACATGGATGAATACCTGTTCATTCGGCCCGTTATGGCCAGATGGTTAAGGCACTCGACTCGTAATCCGAAAGTCACAGGTTCGAATCTCTGTTACATCAAACATGCTCGTCCTTTCAGCCGTGGGGGCGTTATAATGTGACTGTCAATTTTACTATTCTTCGGTAAAAGAGTAGCCCAAATGTTGGCGGTGAGTGGTGATGACTAGCTGCTTTCCCTTTAGTCTTACACTATTAAATTGGGGACGGCTTGCGCAGATAACCCTCGTGTAGCCTTTCGCAGATTTAGAAAAACAAACATTTCCTCAAATAAATGTTAGTTTTGTTGAATTTTAGAATGACTTTTGTTGTGAATGAATACACAAGTAATGCATAATAATTTATAGTGTAGTAGAATTATGAAAAGAGAGTTATAAAAGACAATTCTACTACAGTACTTATTGTCCAAAAACATATATTCTGTACAACACACAAAATATGGGAAAGAATCAGGACGTGAGAATGTGTACTTTTTTCCTGGGGAGTCTTCGAGTCGGTTTCTGGGATGATATGAGTCAGAAATCAACAAGTATTCGTATTACGACTATACGTAATATGTTCTTGGAATCAGCAGAATTAACACAATTCAGTGATGCCTTGTATTATCCAATACAGGCTGGTAAACAGTCTTCCGAAATAAAACAGCTGCAAATATCGAACTGGCGTTTATTTTTTACCCTTTAAGGTGTCAATAAAGTATTTAAAATTGTTTATTTAATGTTTTATAGATAATTTGTTTATACTCAACAACATATTAAAAGTTACAAAAATCAGATACACAGGAGTGACTCTAAGGAGACCAAATTTTGGAGTGTACGAAAATCCCTTGAGTTTATTTCGGGGATACAATGAACAATGGGTCAGTGAAAATTAATCGCACAAAAAGTAATACGTTGCTGGAATTCTATGTTGTTTTAATAAAGGAAATGCATACACATACACACATGTATACACCATTCACCAGTAAATGTATGACTATTTTTAATTATACTATTTAGCAAAACTTATTAACCAGAAATTAGAATTTGACTTGCCTACTCTCGTCACTTATTCTTTCTCTTCGGATATAACTAGTTAGAAGTTCGAGCAATGTCGTCCATTACAGATGTAACATATCCTTGTACACACAACACAATGTAACTGTAACTACTTCTTTAACCACAGCATTATTTAATTTATATTTACATTTGATTTTCCATAGCAGTTTCGACGGTGCTCGATTTTTGTCGATTACAGTGCAAAATAACTTTTATTTGGACAACTGTTGGCTTATAAAGAAACAATAATGCATAGGACTACAATTCAGTAAATGTTTATTGAGTTATTAAAATAAAATGTATCAGTGATTTAAAACTGAAATAAATATACAACAGTTAACTAAACCTTTATTTGTTTCTGTAAACAAATTGCAAAGTATTTCTTTTACTTCTAGCAGAACTTATTGCAGTTTCCGATAAATCACGTCAAGGTGGTTTGTTTCTTAGGGATTAAGCTATATAATGGGCCAGCTATGCTGTGTCCACATCGGATATTGAAACCCGGTTTATAGTTTTATAAGTCTTTGGATTTTCCGCTGAGCCACTGGAGGCTGTCAAATTTGAAAACTTATATTATGTACCAATGTTTGCTGTAATTTTGTACACGTTAAAACTAAATATACTCAAACTTTAATTTAGAAACCACAGTTTATGACTTTATCATTGGTTCATATGATCATCGAAACATTACCCACCTGAACCCCCTTCAAACTAAAAACACTTTTGGCTTTCCAGAGCGTGTCTGATTTTTTTGTTGAGGGGCTATGACTAATACGTACAATACAGAAAATCTTCTCTTACACTTTTTTTCCTATTTAGATGGTATGTTGCATCCTACTGGACTATTATGGCTGGTGTTTAAACCCGGTTTCTAGCGGTGTAAGTTTGCAGACATGCCGTTGTGCCACTGGAGGGCAGTACAAAAGTATAATGTTTTTGTATGTAACAGTGTGAGCAGTTGTCTAAATAAAAGTTATTTGAATGGGCATAAATAGGTGTATGCGAACACAGCTTCACATAAACTTAAAACACGTCGAGATTTCCTGCCAGTTTGGATTAATTTTCTATCTTTGGGTGTTTGTGTGTTTTTTATTATTGCAAAGCCATATCGGGCCATCTGCTGAGCCCACCGAGGGGAATTATAGCGTTGTAAATCCGTAGACTTACCGCTGTACTAACGGGGGGCAATCTATCTTTGGTTTCCTGTATATATATAACTGTGGTAATACATTTTCTCAATTTGATATTAAAAAAACAAACATTAATTTTTTTGGTGGTGCAGCGGTAAGTCTGCAGATTTACAATGTTCAAATCCCGCGGTAGACACCGAAAAAAATCCACTGGACCACCAACAATAAAAAATAAATCCGTTTAATCCCAAACTTACGATTTTAATTTCGTGTAGCTTAACATGCTGTAAGACATGAATTTTGTATTTTTTTTAAAGAAAATAAAGACGATCTTGGTTTATCTAATTCGAAGTCACCCAGTGAAAGCCTAGTGTTTTAGATAGATGGACCTATACTTACGCTTTAATGAGACAGGTTAACCTGTCGAAAGGGCTCTGGTTTCTACAACAATTTTTTTTCCTGATTATATTCTTTCTAATTTTTTTTACTATTCACTGTTAGGTACTCTTAGTTTCATATGTAAATTATGGATAAAGAGGAATCACGAATAAATCTAGCATAGTGGAACGTAAATTGTTAAATCATTTTCCAGTAACTGATCAGCCACAAGAAAAAGAAAAGAACAGTGAAACACATTAAACTTCAGACGTTAATTTGATAGTGTTAATAATCTATTTTCAGAATGTTTGTGAAAAGCTACACGAAAGGATTTGTATGGATAACAGTTTCTAATTTTGAACTAGTAGACTAATGGGAAAGCAGAAAATTAACAGTACCCGCTGCCAACCTGTAGGCTACTCTAATTGAATAATGGAATTTGAGTATCCTTCTTGTATTTCAAATACCGCTTTAAAGTGCGAAATGTACCTAAAAAAAATGGATTTGTTTTGCTCGTAGATACACAATGTACCATCTGTTCTCTTCACGATGCAGGTACCGATACCCAAATTTTAGTGTTATAAGTCCTCAGACGTACCGCTGAGCCATAGGATTCCTGAACAGTGAATTATCCGATTCCTTGTCCAGCCACTCTAAACACTTAGCTACAAGAGGCCTGAAAATGTTGTCCTGTCAAGTATTTCTGACTTAATTTTTGAATGCTATAATGGGTAACTTAAACACGTATGAGTCTGTTACCTTGTGATTTTGCTAAGGAAAGAGTAATTTTGTACCGTAAAGTGCCTGACTCGTCCAAACTAGCGAGTCTTGAACATCGACCACAATATTTTTTTCTTTCTCTCTCTCTTATCTGTTTTTAAAAGCATAACTATACTATAAAAATCCATTTATTAGTTTGGTACAATGGTATTGTATTCCACAATTTTAACTTTTGAATTGATATAATTTTTTGTTATATTTGTTTGTTTATTTGTAATTAAGCACAAAGCTACATAATGGTCTACCTGTGCTCTGCCTACCACCAGGTATCCAAACCCGGATTTTAGCGATTCTTTTAAATGTCGTATCCGTATCAACATTTATCATTGGGGTTAGTATTAAATAAATATTTAAAGGTATAGATATAGAATGGACATTAACTTTCGATACTTGTATGCATAATTTG
Source organism: Tachypleus tridentatus (assembly GCF_004210375.1). NCBI lineage: Eukaryota > Metazoa > Arthropoda > Merostomata > Xiphosura > Limulidae > Tachypleus > Tachypleus tridentatus. Next base: position 52,544,901 of record NC_134835.1, on the reverse strand, counting down.
CGTTTCTGAATGAAAGTATTTAATACTCAGCAAAAACAGTATTTTATTCATCTCAAACATTTTTATTTAACAGAAGGGATTTGAAGGCTTTCCCTGATAAATATTTATAGACATTATATCCTTCTGCTTATGTCTGGGAGTTGTGAAGTAGCAAGTTGTTTGCCCAGGTTAATTATTAAATGGTTATTTGTCACGAAAACGTCGATATACAAGCCTAGTAATTTTATATGTGTGTAGCCAGTGATTGATGAAAATAAAAGAAACTCTTATCACCAAAACGTTGTGATCTCGGGTCACTTATCATGAAGGTGTTCAAGGTGTATGTGGCTGGCCACAGCACGTGCCAAGCATAAATGTGCAGTTCCGATGCGTGATTTGTACCTCCCCTTAGGTCGTAAACGACTTGTAGTTGATTAGAGAGGTTGGAGACCGACTTGGAAGTTGTTGTCGGGGTAAGGAAGAGAATAAGAGCAAACATTCAGATATATATATATAACATATACATATATATAATCTACATACATATATATAACATATATACATATATAAAAAAATGGTTATTTTATATGTATATAATTCTTCTTTTATTCAAGCTATGAAGAATGCTTTAATCTTAATAACAAATCTTTTTTTTTTCATAAGCTTGCATCTCTTTGGGCTTATCTATCTTTTTCAATAACATACCTTACAATGAGTACAATAAAGATGGGACTCGTAGCGAATAATTTGTTAAGCCTTTCGCGTTACATTTTAAACCTCTCTCTCTCGTGTTTCAATTTTTTAAACACTAAAGAATAGGAACATACGTCGATAACTATAGAATTATACAAGAAAAACTACTAACGCTCATCACAATTAAATTGATCTTTTTTAAACAATTTTTAAAACAAGTGATAGCTATGAGGTACAAACGGAAGTTGTCATCTGATGTGTGCCGTGGCTTCAATTGTTTTTTCTTTTAATCATGATCATAGACTAAAATGAAATGTTTATAACATTCATGAAACAGGATTTAAAGAAAAGCGATTTTATCAACGAAACTATATAAAATAAAATAAAACCAAACCAATTGACTTACATGGTGCCATTTTTTGTTTCTCAGTTAATGTTCTTAAATTAACTGTCTAATTATCTTTTTATGTGCAAGTAACATTGGTAAGGACATTTAATAAATAAGTGATTTTCGTGTAGAACGTTTGGATTATCATGTCGGAAACGAGTTTCCAATTAAAGATTTGTTTGTTTATTTGTAAATAAACTCTAAGCTATCCAATTGGCTAACTGTGCTCTTCCCACCATCGGTATCAAAACGAGGTTTCTGGTATTGTAAGACTGTAGTCATTCCGCTGAGTCACTGGAGGGCTCAAATTAAAAATATTTATGCATTTTTTAGAAATATTAAAGTTCTAAAAAATTATTTGACTTATTTTTAGTGGTAACTTTGATACATAATCCTTGTATAACAGCATGTCTCTTGACGAAGTAATCAAAATAAATCTATGTTATATTATTATTTATAACGACAGTAAGATTGTTAACAGTATATATAAAGAAGTGTTTGTTAACTGAATAACGTTTGCCACTGAGAAGTCACATTTTTGTATTTCCAATAGGAAAAGAAGACATAGGTTTAAAATGAGCAAATAATTTAGTCAATTCCTTTTACTGTTTTCATGAATACATATACCTATAGAATGTCCACTGGTGTACTTACTGAGTCATTTCTTTGGCAGATGCTGCACTGGTGGAGCTCAACAGCCCTGGAACATGGGCAAAGCAAGATGTAGATGTCTTCACAAAGAGCATGATTGTTGTTTGTGCAGTGGGATACTTCCTCCAAGCAGTGAAAAACTAACAAATGTATCTATCAAGACAATCTCTAACGTCTTTTGTAAGGAAATGTTTTAGGAAATTGATCGCTTCAAGGACGACCTTTGTCAAGAAAAGATTCAGCATGGAAAAGCAGAGATTATAGATTCGCTGCTTTTATGTTTGGTGCAATAAGCATGCAATTGTTACCTAAGTTATTTATATATTTAGCTATAAAAGAGATGAGAATATTTGGATATTTTACACATAATACACTGGGAATTACACAATAATGGACTAGTACCTTGGTGCGAGAGGATCTCTTTGCAATCCACTCATTCCTGCAAACAACAAACATCGCCACCTGCAGTGGTGCTGTTAAGTTTTGGAACTGGAATCTGAATCAATATATAAAATAACTTCATCCATCGAATTATGTTTCACCTGATCAAACAAATTGAAGTTTTTCGATGTGGCATAATCTTACTTAACGTTGGATGCTAAATTTCAACTGCCCCGGCAGATAGATAACGAGAAATGATCTGAGAAATACTTAATTAGTAGGGTTTGGATCCTGTGATCCAACTCGAGAGTCAAGTGATGTCATTGAAATTTGTAGGAATTTTGGATGATTACTGCAAATGTTACTGTATATTTCGAAATGACAATGCTTTCCTCAATTGACCACATATTATTCAAGTCTGGTTTTAGAAAAATTACACAATCTTAAAATATCTATTCTAACTACGATAGTCTCCTATTATCAACCCAACAGAACATATTAAGATTGACTTACAGTATACCGTCAGAAGCAATTTATTATTTTCTGTAAGGTAACTATAATACAAACTCATCAAGAAATAGTGCTTTGGTATTGAAATACGTTGAATTTCGATTAATAAGTTTAAGGTTTCTGGCCCGGCATGGCCTGGTTGTTAGTGCGCTCGACTCGCAATATGCAGATCGTTGGTTCGAGCCCAGGTAGGATAAGGCGTTCGACTCGTAATCTGAGAGTCGCAGGTTCTAATTCCCGTCACACCAAACATGCTTGCCCTTTCAGCCGTGGGGGCGTTATAATGTGACGGTCAATCCCACTATTCGTTGGTAAAAGAGTAGCCCAAGAGTGGGTGATGATGACTAGCTGCCTTCCCTCTAGTCTTACACTGCTAAATTAGGGACGGCTAGCGCAGATAACCCTCGAGTAGCTTTGCGCGAAATTAAAAAAAAAACAATTCTTCAATCTCTTATTTATTGTTCTTCTGGATATTCTGGAATAAATGCATTCGTGCCATTTCTGTCTTAAGGTGTTGCAAGACTTATTTTGACCTTGACTTGTTAACTTCATCAAAACATGTAGAACTGACCAAATTATAAGTCTTAGCACACTTTGTAAAGTATTTCATGGCAACTAGTATTTACCAATAATCCCATTTCGTCTCTAGAAATGGACCATTGATATCCTGGACTATTCTCTCAGCTGGAGTTTATTCTGTTTTAATCAGATCTTTCTCTGGTTAATATACTTTATACAGCATTTACACCAGCACTGAACATCTCGACCTGAATGTATCCATTAATCCATCTTTGGATACTAGCATAAGTGCAGCAAATATTTTGTAACTTTTGGTCTGTGTTGTACAAAGTATGAAGTGTCTCGTGCCTTAAAACTCTTGGACCCTCTAGCTGTAGCACAGATTGAGAACCATGGCTTGGTGGCTGATACCAATGGTAAAGTACACAATCCTGCATTTGCAACTGAGTACACTACTTTTACAGGTGATGCGGATTCGTTCAATGTTCTTCAATCTTTGATGTCCAAACCTAGCTTTCTCCGTGGCAAGCCATAGTCATACTAGGTTTGGGTATTTTGGTTGCTTTTAGTGGAGTTCCCAAATTTTTCTGCACAAGCTGTCTGCTATACTCAACAAAGTCCATGCTAAACCAAGCTTGAGATCTGTTAGTTTTCTAAAGTTGTATCAGTAGTATTTTCCAATCGCTGGTGATATTTCTGGAACTGCTGCGTCATGCGATAAAACCAATAGCCTTTCCTATCTTCATTCTAAGCAAGGTAAGAGAAGTTCACTAACAACTAACTCAAAGTTACACATCCAAAGCATATTTATCAGCTTCTCTCTCTTCCAGAATTATATTTTGATGGAGACATCATCAGCACATAATGCAGCAGAAAAAAACAATAAACCATGTGAAGACTGAAATAGCTCCATCCATTCAATAGAAAACAGCATGTTTGCATCACAGTACTCGAATGTGTGGTGGTTAGTTAACCTCCAGAGGAAGACAGTCTGGCAAGGCACAATCAAAGCAGTTACTATTGCAGGCTTTTTATCCACTTTCACCCGTGCAGCTGAGTAATTCTCTGTGCTTTGCTTAAGTGTTTAATGCAGTTGATAACTGGACCATCCTAGCCTAGGATCAGGCATTGGACTGTCTGATATGGAGGGTAGTCATTCCAGATAATTATATATCTGAAATGTTTAAAGAAACTCTCCAGAGTTTCTCTTCCTCTGCCTTTGAATGTTGGGAAGAAAATATGCTTTTTTTTACTATAGGGAAATGTAATTGCAAACAATGATTCTCTCGTATGGGTTCTCAGCCATTACTTTATTGAGACACGATAGATGTTGTAGTATGGAGTAAGAAGCATATTCAAGGACTACGGTTTCAGAGGAGTGGTTAGTCTCTGGTCCAGAGTGCCAGAATGAAATATTGTACCTGGTATCTTACTCATTAACTCTGCTCAACCCAGGTCTCTCCATGATCCGTAGCCATCATGGTGGGATATCTTACAGTTTGAAGATATTCACAACTTCTCTGTAATTCACTGTCTTCACTGTTTGGAAACAGTTATGGCTGAATATTTCATCAATAAGTAGAATTTTCATTCTTTTTCAACCAGTCTTAATCAGAGCTGGAGTTATATTATGATGATGAACCGTGACTTGTGTAAAGACTTCTCCATATAATCTCAGTTTACCAGCTGCTATTTTTTCTTAGTAACTCTCATCTGTTCATGCTTCCCTTGCACTGAAATAGACTTTTATGAGCAACATTCGATCTACTATTCTGGGTGCACCACATTTCAGCTGATATTCCTAAGTATGTGAATGCAGAGTGACCGGATGCATGAAGCTTTGTAGAACTTGAGAAAATATGATATTCGTGGAAGGATTTCTCCTTGACAAAACAACTCTCATGGACAACTGTCTCCATTCAAAGACTTGCTGTCCATCTTGTTCATGAATTCTTCTACGAAATACGTATCAGCAGAACACATCAAAGTCTGCAAAAATATCCTTTGGTCAGGGCAACAAAAGTTTCTCATTTCTAAATACTATGTGATGTTTTCAAGTAAAACCGATATCTCCCAAGAGTAAATACGAAAGGTATGTTGTAAAACAGAAGGTTCGACAAAAAAAAATTAAGTTAGTTTTAATTTCTCTAATTTGTGCGATGAAACAAACTGGACTCAATGTAACATACACACAAACACACGTATGCACAGTGAATACAACCTTTATTTAATCACATATGAGAACAGCGTGCGCCTTGTTTTAAACCAAGGACAATAACCTTCACTATGCAGTATTTAGATTGTGATCTTAAATCTCGAGCTTCTTGAATATCTGTGCAGTATCTATGAATCCTGAAGAATAATTATTCCAATCTGACGAATCATCACGTTATACAGCATTACACCTTTTCAAGGCGAACACCACTACTCACGTGACTAATCATTCCCATTTAAAAATAATAGCAGTTGTAACTTCAAGATATCTTTGAGGACGCTGCTTTATACTTCCATAAACAAAGTGAAACAGTACATATATAACCATCATAGGGAAATCAATAGGTCCGGATTAATGTGGATGGTGAAATTGGCCCAGGAAACCCATGTTTGCAGTTACATCACTTTGATAATAAAGATTTTAATCGTTTTGCAAAAAAAACTGTTAATTTGTTTTTCATTAAAATCTTTTAACAGCTTTATCTTTCATAAATATTTGCTCCGCCGTTGCTGTCATCAGTTTATATTTTTTATTATAATAAGTATGTTTTACATCGTTTCCCTTTAAGTTGCAAAATTACTAATAAACTTACCAAACCGCCCACTCTGACTTTTGCACTGTTTGAAGTATTTGTTTAGTTAGATGAACAAACTTAAATGTGTGCATCTAATATCGTGTACTAATAAAAACAGGTAAGCTTGAAATGTTGTTTGCATAATAACAGCCATGGTATAACTCAACTATTATTTGTTTGTTTATAGTTACCCACAAACTTATACAATGACAATGAGCTATCTGTGCTGGGTCCACCGCAATAATCGAAACCCGATTTTTAGCTTTATAAGTCTTCAGACTTACCGCTGTGTCACTAGGAACATAAAAAACCTATCCTATTCTTAACTGGTTTTTTTACACGTTAAAATAATTTTGTACAGTTTCATATAAAATGTATTTAATATAATTTTACTGTATTTGGGTAACATTTTATAATATTTATTATTAAATATTTTTATGTTGATAAATAACACCACTTTTTTATCTCTTAGATTATATTTGCTAAAAATCGGAATTTAATATCCGTCTTGAGCAGAGCACAAACAATCCATTGTGTAGCTTTTCACTTAACTACAAACAAATTATCAATTTCTACATGAGTGCACAATTTCTTTACAAACAAAATTACACCTGATTTATATTTTATGGTAAAATCAAGTTAAATTATAATTTACTCTTACTTCAAAACAGCACGCCATGGCTAGGTGGTTAAGGTACTCGACTTGTAATTCAAGGACCGTGGATTCGAATCCCCGTCGTATCAAACATGTTCATCCTTTCAGCAATGGGGGCGTTATAATGTGACGGTCAATTCCACTATTCGTTGGTGAAAGAGTAGTCAAGAAGAAGTAGTGGTGGGTTTTACTCATCATTTCACAGTTCGGATGTAATGGTCTATACTACTTTTTACAACTGTCTTTTTTTAAAAGAACCTGATCTCATGACAAGTTGATGTAGACGGTTAATGGCTGTGAGCTTGAACATACATATCTGATATCATTTTTAGTGTTTTATTCTACATACACAAGTATTACGAATCAAGTTTGAATCTCATAAACAGTATATTCCTACTGCTGCGTGTATCCTAATTTTCAGATATTTCGTAATAAAATAAACTTTAACCATTTCGTACAGTAGTTTTGATGTCAGTTCTGTTTGTTTTCCTTCAACGTATAGCAGACATTGGTATGAAATATCACCTCACATACGTTAAGAATTTTATGGACTATGTTAGGTTTCATATATATGATAATGAATTAAAGTTCCATACAAAGCATTTGTTTGAAAAATTGTAATTCTAAACTCCAAAAGAATTTAGAATGATATCATTTTAATCGCAATTGTATAAAGTTCTATCATCACGTAATGTGAAGTCTCTGTTGGGCTTTGGCCCACATGGCCAAGTGATTAGGTTACTTGACTCACAGTCTGAGGGTCGCGAGTTTGAATCTCACTCCTACCAAACATACTTGCTCTTTCAGCCGTTATAATGTAATTGTAAATCTCACTATTTGTTGGTAAAAGAGTAACCCAAGAGTTGGCGGTGGGTGGTGATGACTAGTGCAGGTAGCCATCCCTCGTGCAGCTTTGTCCGAAATTTAAACAAGTCAATATTTTGGGCTTCCAACCTTCAAACATCGACTTGTTTTAACACGATCTCTGTGAACTTATTTTGATGTTGTATCACATTCAATAACATAATGTTTTATTTGTTCCAATAATTACTGTAAAAAACTGACCAGATACAATGGATTAAGTTACTCATTTGCTATGTGAAATAAATATGGGATCCCAGTAGGAACTAGTAGTATTAATGGCAATACTGATAGCATAAAATATTGTTAAATAAATTATCTTATTATGGTTTTAGAGGCATTGTTTTTGATTGGTTTTTTTCTTACTTTCACAATAGAAAGCAATCAGTTTGTATCCATAATAATTATAGTGATTGGCTTACAATTAATGTTGGAGTACCACAAGGTTCTGTTCTGGGCCCTTTATTATTTCTCATTTATATAAATGATATTCTTTACCAACAGTTTTTTGGAGATATCCAAGCCTATGCCGATGATATTGCTGTTGTTTATAGTAAGCCAAATCTAATTAATGAAGCCATTATTTCTAGTGATCTTAATAAAATTAAAAATTGGCTTTTCTGTAATGACTTATCCTTAAATATATCTAAATCTTTTCTTCTTCAGTTTAACCTTTATGGTGTCATTCCAGCTTTTCCTTCTATTTTTTATCATTCTAGTGATTGTTATACTTACCCTAATTGTAAGTGTCCCAAATTGACTCAAGTTTCCTCTGTTAAATATTTAGGAATTATTTTAGATCGAAAATTAAATTGGCAATTTCATATTAATTCTTTAGTTAATAAATTAAAATATAGTTCTATGCTAATTTTGAACTTAGTCATTGTGCTCTTATCATATTTTGTTAAGTGTATATTATGCTCTCTTTCAATCTTTCTTACAATATTGTATTTCAATTTGGGGTGGCACATATAAGACTTTTTTAATTCCTATTCACAAGTTGCAAAAAAGTGTTTTCTCTCTTATTTTACTCATAGGCTTGATACCGATTTCAGTAAATTTAACTCCCCACTTTCATATGATAAACTTTATTTATATTTTTTAGCTTTATCTACATTGCATGTTTCTTTTAATAGGCCTTTTAAAGTCACTTCATATTTTACACGACTTCAATCTTTTTTTCCAATTAATGTACCCACACCACGTAAAACAGTTACACTTCATCAATATCTTTATTTGGCACCTCGTATTCATAATTTTATTCCTTATAGTATAAGATCTTCTATTAATCGTGTTAATCAAAAGAAATACTTAAAACAATGGATCTTAAATACTGATTATAATATTCTGGGAACTTTATATTGATTTTGTAAGTTTTGATTTTACATTATTATGTGTTTAACCATCACAGGACGAGTTAACTCTTTGTTGATGGTTTTATATTGATATTTGATTTTTTGTGTCTAATTTATTGCTTAATAAATTTATTATTATTATTATTATTATATTTGTTTTCATATACTCATCAAAATCATGTGCTGCCAAATTCCCAGTTGCAAAGTTAAGAATCCACGAGCACTTTGGTCATGAATATGACTTTAAAGAGCTGGAAGGATGTATATAGACCCCAGTAGTAATTATAGGGTTAAATAAAATCGAAACCTTTCTTTACTTTCTTTATTTAAATACAGAATTACACATGGGAAGTAGTAGAGAATAAGTAAGTCTGAGAAAGGTAGTGTATTCTTTACTTAAATTCAAAATTAAACATGGGAAGTAGCAGAGAATATGTAAGTCTGATAAAGGTAGTGTATTCTGTGGTAGCTGGTTAATTTATGATAACATAGAATAAATCATTACGGTTATATACTTATTTAAAAAATAAAGGTTATATTTGTGTCTCCAGTAGTTTAGCGGTAACTCTGAAGAATTATAATGTTAAATACTCTTAGTGAGAAAAGAACATATACCTCACTATGCAATGTTGTGCTCAGTTATAAAAAGATGTATTTTTGATAAACAAAAGTGACTGAGCATTGAAATTATATTTCATCGAAACTTAGAATAGTTTTAATCTGAGGCATATGTTACAATTATTTAATAAACAAATAATTTTAATGTTAAATTTAACAGTTTTATTATTTTTTTTATTATTATACGATATTTCTATCACAATAATATTGGGTCTATTAAACACATAAGATAAAGAGGACTTCTCCAAAAATATGAGATATTCTGTGCTGTGGAATATGTTTTGCCCATATGAACCACATAGACGGTTTCAGCCTTTATTACATGACATTTAATGTCACAACAAAAGTCAGGAAGAGAATAAAGAAACATCAGGCAGTTTTATAGGAAATAAAATAATCCAAAATGCTATAGGTAACTTAAGACTTATTAAATATGTATATATCAGTAAGAATGGAGGAAATATGGTACAAATAAAAAAATCCTCGCTTAAGTCAGTCTTGTTTTTCTGCTCTTCCTCGCCTAAGTCAGTCTCGTCTTTCTGCTCTTCCTCGCCTAAGTCAGTCTCGTCTTTCTGCTCTTTTTCGCCTAAGTCTGTCTTGTCTTTCTGCTTTTGAGAACCGCATAAAAATTTCTAAAGCAGCTTGAAAGTGACATCACGTTTGGCGTTTGAGACAATAAAAATCATGCAGACTTGAATATTAACATATTTTCCATTTCATCTAACAGTCATGCAGGTAACCTTATATGGTAAACTGTCAAACACCGCAAATTTAGTTGACCAATGGAATGAAAGCTATTAGTTCAGGTACTGAGAACATCAAAGTTTATTGCGTTTGGTTCTCCCAAATGTTATATAGTTTTTGTGTAAACTTTAAATGTGAACTATTACTTTTGGACGTATCAGCATCCTATCCTAACTGTCATATTTCTTACTTAATTTTTATTTGTCCATTTCTTGATTCTCTTATTATTATTTTTGTAGAAATATTTCAACTTACACCAAAAGAATGGTACTTCTCTACCGCTCGTAAAAAGTAGTAGAAATGAGAAATATTTATTGCACCCATTGAACAAAATTAACTGAATGTGCTTCAGGAAAATGGACACGGAAACAAACAGAATGATAAATGCGTTTTGTTTTGTTCCCTTTTCTCACCAGTAGCAAATAACTCCAACCTATGTGTTGACTGTTATGAATGTAAGATTGCACCTAGCACTTAAGGTCACTTTGGGAAGTGAGTACAACTTTTCAGTTTTTTCTACAACTTGTACAAATACAGAAAACACGTGATTAGCTCTAGATCCGACGTGTAAAATACCTTATCTCATCTGTTAAAATTAGTTTACACTGTTGTCACGAGAAGTTGAAGCTTACAATTTTCTCATGACCCAGAACAACGGAAAATCATATATAGAAGAAAGACAAATAACATTGTTCTCTGATCCAGTCTTTTAAGTATTGCATAATACTATTCTTTATTATACTCAGTTCCTGTTGGTTGGGAAGACATTTGAAGATGATTTAACGCATTTCAATAGGTTTTTTTTTTAGCTAAAAGAAGGTTTTGTTTGTTTGTTTGTTTGTTTGGAATTTCGCACAAAGCTACTCGAGGGCTATCTGTGCTAGCCGTCCCTAATTTAGCAGTGTAAGACTAGAGGGAAGGCAGCTAGTCATCACCACCCACCGCCAACTCTTGGGCTACTCTTTTACCAACGAAAAGTGGGATTGACCGTCACATTATACGCCCCCACGGCTGGGAGGGCGAGCATGTTTAGCGCGACGCGGGCCTAAAGAAGGCGAGAGACAATTTAAATTTGCCTGCTTATCTCAGCAGAATACAATTTTGCTCAGTAAAAGTATATATATATACATATATTAATTGATGTTTCAAGAATTTTTTAACTAAGAATAAAGGAGTATATCACATGTGAAGTTTATATGTCAAAAACTACTCTTTTCTAATATTGTTATGATTTATAATCCTAATTCTATGGGTCGTAAATAAAGCAAACAAAAATAACTATTTTTTTTACCATATAAAACGTTCTCCAACATAAAAATTCTACCATAGCTAGTTTTATTAAAAGAAACATTTCTAACAGTACTTTGTTTACGGGCCCGGCATGGCCAAGCGTGTTAAGGCGTTCGACTCGTAATCCAAGGGTCGCGAATTCGAATCCCGGTCACACCAAACATGCTTGCCCTTTCAGCCGTGGGGGCGTTATAATGTTACGATCAATCCCACTTTTCATTGATAAAAGAGTAGCCCAAGAGTTGACGGTAGGTGGTGATGACTTACACTGCTAAATTGGGGACGGCTAGCGCAGATAGCCCTCGAGTAGCTTTGCGATAAATTCAAAACAAACAAACAAACTTTGCTTACGATGCTACATGACGGCATTATTTGTGCAACTTACAGTTCTAGTTCGACTTCTCAAGACCAGTTGTTTTTCATTCTGGTATACTCATGACATTTGAGAAATAACAGGAGGTGTAGACTAAATGAAAGTTATTCTAGTGGAACTACAGACGACTGTATTGTCTGCTGTTTTTATCATCATAGATTTATTTTTAATTTGTCTAAGAATGTCTGCTTCAAAGTGATCTTGAACAATAAAAATATCAAGCTGCTAGTGAAAAATAAAGAATTTATTTCAGACACCAAGGGTATCGAAAGCCGATTTCAAGCATTATAAGTCCGCACAAATATCACTGTGTCACTGAGGGTCTATTTCAGATGTTTTGGATCATGCGTAATTTACTTTAAATAATTTACTATAAACCAAAACGTCCGAAATAAAACGCATGTTTTATTATTGTTGTTTTATCCCAGACAAGAATTATTTGCGATCATGGCTTTTCCTCTGCATTTCTCTTCGCAGATCTTCGCCTGTTACAAAATAACCCCCTTTGTTTACAACAGCCAGTGGTTCGAATTATTGCATGTCTCTGTCTAGATGGTACTAGTATTTGAAGTTGAGCTATATTCCTTTGTTTTTCAATACAGTTAAGTAAAAGGGATATCTCCATCTTGGAAATTTTAAATCTCCCATCTTAACGTATTTTTGTGAAATGAGTGCAAAAATAGTTTACAATGAAAACGACTGATACAAAGCCTTCACAAAAGCGATCAACGTTCGATGTCATCACACTAACTAAAAAAGCCAACCAGTATCAAAATGCAGTTGTGATACACACCGTTACACTGCTACATTATATTGATGGTGTTTGCTTGAAGGGTATTAACAGGCCCCTCCCTAGTGGCACTGCGGTGGTGGGCAGAGCACAGATAGCCCTGTGTATAGCTTTATGCAAAAAAACAAACAAGCAAACAGTATTAACACAGTTCAAGAAAGATTTTACAAAACAACATGTTGTGTCCATTCTGAAAGCCCAACGAAATTTCTGATGTTACAACAAAGACGTATTCGAATATAAAGAAGGCAGAATTAATTTATTCGTGTAAGAGCTGGTTATCGGACATCAAACGGCGCACCCTTGGAACCCTTTTTTGTTTTAACAAAAAATTACGAAGGTACTGATTCTTCTTTTATTCAACTAGAAAAACCATACGAATATAACATTTACTCTGTTAAAAACTATAGAATAAAAGATGTCAATAAATAAATAAACTTTTAGAAGTTCTGTGATATTTTCTAAAACATATTATATACTCCGCTTCTCATGAACAACCTTTCATACAAAATAGTGTAATAGAATTTTTCAAACTTATTAAGGCCAATTGTTAGGATAAGTATAAAGTTAGAGAAGATTAAATGTTATTTTTTGTCCTATATGCTCAGCTGGGCAACTAGAAAAGTTTATTTATACCAAAATATGTTCATATTTCTCTCATTGTTTCTCTTCTATCTGATACAAAGTGAACAATTTCAAACAATTGCGAAAGCCAATTTTTCTTTACTTATGTCTGTCAAAGTAGAAAAACAAAGCAATGCGTTTACATGTCATGAAATCTACATTATAACCAATTATTTGCGTGCAGGAACATAGCTTAAGGAGCTTACATGTAGCACGTTTGAGTATTCATCGAAGCTAAGACATGATAAGGAAGACTGTTTTAACATTCATAAAAATGTTTATAATTAACAAAAATATTGGGCTTAATCTTAAAAGAGCATCTAATATTCAGGTTGCTGAACTCACTGATTCTAATAATAAGTCTGATTCCAAATTGCTTCGGACTTCTAACGAATGGTATATTTTATCACAAAAATAAATTTGTTATATTTTTAATTTATACTCTTGAGGAGCTGTGAGAAACGATGTCTTGATAGTCACCAACAAAGGCCATAGTGATTAACCTGCAACTCAGACGTGACGTGCCAGAGAATGGTTGATGGCCGATAAAGCGAATTGGATGGTAATCATTTACTTCCCATAGTCTTATCTACCAGACTATGTGAATGATGAATAATAATTGCATGATACTCGCAAAGAGAGTGTGAAAAGAACAAATTCTTATCGTTTTATTTTCTGCGTCGTGAAATGAATGAAAGAAACGAGTTGTAAACCAGAAGTAGGAGGATGCTGGTTTTGTTATTTTTATCTATAAGCAATAAAGGAGCAGATAAGTGATACCTTGTACCATGAGGCTTTTTGTGCTGCATAAATACCTAAAATATTACTATGTAATCTACTCCTTTATATAGTTCTATAGGAATATCTACGCAGATTAGTTCAGTTCCTAAAAATGAAACCTATGACACAAAATGTTTTTAAGTGTAACAAGAAAAACACCTGAAATACAAACAGAAAAGTGTTATCTACTTTTGAGTGAAAATATGTAAGCATTAAAATCACTCCTCATTTACATTTGGTTTCCAGAAAATGCCTTTCTAAATCGACTGAGACAAAACATTTGGAATTTTCGAACCGTGCCTCTAGCAAATTATTGTTCGTGTTATATTTATAACAGTAATTAGTTATTCTCGAAATATTCAGTTTGGGAGCACTGAACCGGTAATAATAACACTTCAGCTTAACGTATGTTGTTATGTTGAAAGAAAGGCAGACAGACATAAAAATATGCAATCTTTAAAGACCATTTAGTTGTATATTAATAATCGTATTTATGATTCAGAGCACACATAACTATATAAATATCTCTTCACTTGAGAGGCCTCAGGTCAAGCCAGAAGTTCTCAACTGTCTTGTCAAATATGGAAATCTGTTTATCTTTCCTATTCTATTTCATACAATTCAAAACCGAATTAAATATTTCTATTGTTCCTTGAAATATGTAACTATGTCCTGTTTTGTCACTTATTGTACAGAGAATGGATTGAGAGAAGCCTACATCTAACCAGTTAATTGTCTAAGTGACATTTTAATTTATTAATTTAAGATGTGATAAGGATTGAAACATTTTATTTATAATTTTTACTAATGTATAAGTTATGTTGCCTTTCTCTCGGTACTCAAATGCCTTTCATTTCATATTAGTCATTTTAGTTTTCTTATGGTGTTCAATTGCAAGACGAGTTTATTAATATTCATCAACCTGTTTATTATCAGTGTTTTGAAAGAAGCGTTTGTATTCTACTTTCTAATGTCATGTATGTATAGGAAAATAACAATTAAAATTAATGGAAGAATAAAATGGTAATGAGTAGCTATATTTATTAGTCAGAAAAATACGTTAATGTAGAGCATAATACAAAATAGAATACTAATATCAGTATGACCTTCTATAATTATATAGCATCTTCAAGACTAAGATATATTGTGAATTTGTCACTGGTTGTAATTAATAACTTAAGGATTCAAGCATAAAAATAATTGAATTATCTTTATACTAAATAAAAATATTATTCATTATAACAAAAATGAAACATAATGTCCTGATTAACAGAAATTTCATTTTCGGTACGTTTTACAAATCCAATAATATTTGAGTCGTCGTGAGCAAAACTATAAGTGACAATACAAAATAATTTACCTTTTTAATCAAGCACTGTACGTTTTGATTACTAACAATAACGATGACTGATGTGTTTCAACTCCTTACCTGTTATTAATCTATTTTATATATATCCAAAAGACCATCAGATTTGAAATATTGTGTATTTGTATTTATAATTTTGGTTTTCGTGGATAGGTAGCGCTTTCGCAGCTTCAAATTGAACTTCAGTCAACCTAATTAATTAATAAAACAGGTCATAACACAAAAAGTAAGTAACCTTTAATAAAAGCGAAGTTTATGTATAAAAACATATACACCCCACTAAAAATATTCAAATAACACAAATAATAATTACATATTATATAAAATACAAAAAATTAAAATTTGTAAGAAAAACATGTTTTAAAAAATCCACAAATTATTTACAGAACATTAATTTTATTTCCATTTCTTTATTGTAAAATAATTGTCATAAAGTAATCTTTATTGTTGATTACAACAGAACCAACACGGAAAACAAAATATATATTTGTTTGAATGTCGTGCAATGCTAAATGAGGGCGAAGTAAAAACATTTTGCAAATTATTAATGGACCCTGACTTAGGTTTATAACATAAACCTTATGTGGATTTATTCTAGATTTTTAATTTTCAATTTGAAGAAGCAACTAGCAGTTTCGTGTAACAATTTCAAGAATATTACCACACGTTTTCTGTTAGATATGTCGGATACTATGAAACCAAATTCTTTACAACATATTGATAATGTACTACTCTATGTTAAAAGAGAACATAACAATCCATATCAGATATGCGTATTCAATAAATTTGTGAAAGAACATATGAAGTGCACGAACAAATGAAGAGCTACCTGATCAAGAAAATGTATGAAATGTTTAAACAACTGCATGAATTTACCGAGATAAAAAACAACTGAAGAAATATGCTTAATAAAAGAGAGAAAAAAAGAATTTTACAGATTTATTTTGAAGATATTTACAGAGAGTATTTATCACAATATTACAACATTTGTTCCATTAATCTGAGGGTCACGGGTTCGAATTGCCATAATATTACGGTAAATCCTACTATTCATTGGTAAAAGAGTATCCCAAGAGTTGGCAGTGAGTGGTGATGACTAGCTGTCTTCTCTCTAGTTATACACTGCTAAATTAGGGACGGCGAGCGCACACAGCTCTTTTATAGCTTTGCCTGAAATTCCAAACAGTTGTTCCATTAAAGTTTGGGAAAATGTCAGTTCATTACTAATTGAACAAAAATCTAGTTAGAAGAAACCTGAAATTCAAAAAATTAACGTTAAAATTAAAGCGTTAGAAATATGAACAAGTTACTAGTCGGCAGAAGTACAAAAAGACGACTACGACCTGATTACCAATATTTCAGCAGTAGTCAAACAAATGCAATCTGGACATTTCGAGAGAAAACTGAATGAAAATTATAATGAAAAAGCAGTAAAAATTGGAACAACTTAAAGTAAGAAAGAAAACTTCTTTATAAACAATACATGTATAATTTACGTCAAAGAATTTAAAAACAAGTCAATCGATGTCGAAAATCCTTTTAATTCACACCCTTTTATTGAACATGGAAAGGAACAGCTAGGGACAACAAAGGACCTCTTTGTTAACCTGAAGATTACGTAAGGAGAACGAAACGTTGTTCTTTAAAGTTTTAATACTCGTACCGGCTTTCTTTTTTAATACGTTTTTACTTCAAGTGAGTTTCATAAAAGACCTGTTGGTCCATCTCGGCTGTTCCATCCTCCAAGTCAAACTAAAAAAAATAAAAAAATAAAGCAAGCCCTTATCTTTCATATATTTATCTATAATGTCCTGTGTAAAATAGGAAAGATAAAGTTATGCACCACTGCTGGAATTATAGGGAACAATGCAGAAACGTATATTGGCAACAACATTATCTGAACTTTTACTATCATTTTAATAACAATCCTCAGAGAAATAGGTGCGAAAGTGAAATAGAAAAGCACTGGGCTAACCGAGTTACTTGATGAAATGTGCTGAGACATTACAGGAAAAAACGAACCAAGTCACATAATGCGCCAGTAGCGCAAGGGTGTATCAACTTCACAAACTTAATATGTTAGATATCTCTAATTTTAGTCTTACAAATAATGAAATGTCTTCACTAAGAAAGGAGTTAACTTATTGTCCTTTCGGCAAGCATAATCACTTACAAATAGATCAAGATATACATGATTTTATTCGACGTAGAGGTTTATTTACCACAAGATCAAATATGCAATCAAGATGATATCATTTAAGAAGTAAATCAAGTTTTACGCCAACAACCGGTACCTGTATTGAACTGGATCTATTATGCAATCATTTTTTTTGGAATTTCGCACAAAGCTACTCGAGGGCTATCTGTGCTAGCCGTCCCTAATTTAGCAGTGTAAGACTAGAGGGAAGGCAGCTAGTCATCACCACCCACCGCCAACTCTTGGGCTACTCTTTTACCAACGAATAGTGGGATTGGCCGCAACATTATACACTCCCACGGCTGGGAGGGCGAACATGTTTAGCGCGACGCGGGCGCGAACCCGCGACCCTCGGATTACGAGTCGCACGCCTTACGCGCTTGGCCATGCCTTGTTTGTTTGTGAATTTCGCACAAAGCTACTCGAGGGCTATCTGTGCTAGCCGTCCCTAATTTAGCAGTGTAAGACTAGAGGGAAGGCAGCTAGTCATCACCACCCACCGCCAACTCTTGGGCTACTCTTTTACCAACGAATAGTGGAATTGACCGTCACATTATACACCCCCACGGCTGGGAGGGCGAGCATGTTTAGCGCGACGCGGGCGCGAACCTGCGACCCTCGGATTACGAGTCGCACGCCTTACGCGCTAGGCCATGCCGGGCCGATTGTATTTCTTCTGTTAGGTTTTAAAGTTATGCTTATGGAACACAGATTATTATAACGTCAAATAAGTTTTAAGATACAATGATTATGGAACATTTATGGGATGATACAACTTATATAAAAGTTAAGGAAGAAAGATTATGTTAAAGACTATAACGGATTTAATATTGTCATAGTATCTATGTTTGTTTCAGTTTAACGTGTATATTTAGAGATCTGTGTAACTTATATTGTTAAACATGTGCTGCGTAAGTTTCACCTGTTCTTTAAATATGAAGAAGTTTTTCGAGTGTAAGAATCAACAACATATGTTTCACGAAAGCACTAGCGTATCTCTAAATATTATTGTCAGCCGAACTTCCAAGAGCATCACATTTAAAGTTTATGAATCGACGCGCCAAGAGACAGTTTAATATTGTCGGGTCGCTACAGTCACAATATTATAAGCTTCGAGAGCTATAACTGTGACAAATGATTTTTAATCACCAAAATTACAGATACTTGACCAAGAACATTTATTAAATTCGAACGTTACACACTTCAGTGAATTAACTGAAAAACTCGCGTGAAGAATAGAGTTAGATTGCATTCTCGTAAAGTGAAGTGTATCTGTATATCAACATAAAAGTAATTTGTCCATCATGAATTGTCGACAAAGTATTCAGTTCTAAATCGAATAGAGGGCTTAATATTGTTTGTATGTTTGTAAAACTTTTGTATATAATTCATTATTTATAATAGCCATTTGTGATAACAGTTATTATAAATTATATTATTGTTTAGATATTAAAATATGTTTGTATTAAGAAAGAAACTTGTGTGTATCAATCTTGTTCGCAAATATCTTAAGTTTGATATATATTAACAGTTATTTGACTTCTAAATTCAAATTAAATTTAATTTTTTGTAAAATTCTTAAACGTAACGTACGTAACATAATAAATCGGAGACTTGTCCATGATTAATTATAATACGTAACATTATAAACTGGGGGCTGGTGTTCTAGATCTGAATCAGAGACAAATTTCGCCCTAAATTGAAATTCAAATATTAATTCAATTTATATTTATCGGTGCGAACAAGATCTGATCACATCTGATCATGAATGTTTTCTTCAATCACCCCTCTCTCGAACAGTTAGAAAAAATATAACAAAAGTGAATTGCTCGAAATTTCTAACATTTTAGAATTAGAAGTTAAGAAACCAATGAGAAAATAGGAACTAAAAAGTATATAGTTGAAATATTAGTCGATGATAATTTGCCGTTTGTTTATACCTTTTTTTCTAATTTCGCGCAAAGTTACACTAAAGGTACTTGCGCTAGCCATCTCTAATTTAGGAGTGTAAGACTAGAGGGAAGGCAGCTAGTCATTACCACCCATCGCCAACTGGCCGTCACATTATAACGCCCTCACGGCTGAAAGAGCGAGCATGTTTGGTGTGGCGAGGATTCAAACTCACGGTCCTCAGATTAGGAGTCAATGCCGTGCCTTTGTTGTCTGAGGAAGCAATATGAAAATACTCTAGTGTCACCAGTAGCCAATCCGAGTTGAATGATAAAGATAAGTTACAAGCCCAGTTAAAACTCAAACAAATCGAGTTTGAATAAGCTCGCATCAAAGAACAGAAAGAGCAAGCCCATATTGAAGCCGAGAAAACAGAAAGAGCAAATATACATCAAAGCCCAAAAGAGCAAGCCCGTATCGAAAACCAATATATAGCAAGTCCATATCGGAGCTGAAAGAGAAGGTAAACGTTTCGAGGGCGAACAAACCCACATCGAAGCTAAGAAAGAAATAAGGCTGAAAGAAATGGAAATTAGACTCAATTCTGATTGACCAAGGCAAAATGACAACTTTGAACTCAATCGATGTACCAAAGTACAATTATTTAATGAAAATAAAGTTGGCAAATAATTCCAACATTTTGAGAAGTTTCCGTAAACCATGAAATGACTCACAGAAAATGATAATTATCATTACAGAGTGTTTTAACTGGCAAAGCACAAGAAGCTAATGCCATTCTCTTTCTCTCTAGAAGGTTGTATGGATTATGATAAGGTTAAAGCACCTATTCTAAAAGCTTACGAGTTGGTACAGGCTTATTGCTGAAAGTTTCGAGATAGCCAAACTCATATGAAATTCACAAGAGGTTTATTTTGATCGACAATGTGATTCTATGCACATCGGCAACAATTTCAACAAATTATGACAACTACATCTAATTGAAAATTTTAAAGGCTGTACAAGTAATGACCTCAAAAATTAACTTGAGCGAAAAGAAAGTTTAAACACCACAGGAAGCAATTTCTCTTTTTGATGAATAACACTTTAACTCATAAAACTACTTTTCATAAAAAGATGTTCTTGCCATCTCATCAAAAACCTGTACTTCTTCAGTCCACTGAAGTTGAGATTTATTCTAAAAAATCCAGTTCCTCTTGTTCGAAATGTTCAGGCAGTCAGGATAAAAACCTCATCAAAATCATCAAAGCCAGGTCTGCTATTTATGTAAAAAATCTGGTTATGTTATGTCCGATTGTTGAAGTTTGAAAAAGAAGAAAGAAAAAGAGACAATATCAAGTTTCACCAGATCACCTGATGTTGATTTGGTTACTTATGAAAAGACTGGTATAATTTGGGAGGAATTTAGAACTTTCTTATCTGTTGGTTCTGTGTCTTTGGCAAATTACACTGATAATCTCATACCCATACATATTTTAAGTGGTACTGGGGCGATTCAATCATTGTAGTCAGAGGGTATATTCGAGTTCTGCGACTAGTTAGTCTGTTGCTGCTCAGGGTATTGAGGGTGGCTTTGTTATCATTTATTTAGTATGAAACCTATTTTCGGGACAAGTTATGGTTAGAGTAAAACCTACTCTGTCAATTACTGGTGCATAATTATTGTTGGGAAACAATTTGGATATAGAAAAAGTTGTTGCTGAACCCAAAATGGTTATTGAATCGATAACTGTTTCTTGTAAGGATGATGTTGTTGTTGAGGAGAATCTAGAATTGTTTCTCTCGTGTGCTGTGACTTAAGTTCAGGCTACAAAAACTAAGCGAACAACAAAAAATTGTCGTGACTTTAGAGGACCATATTATAGATTTGTCACAAATATTTTTTTGTATCCAACAGGTCCTTACGAACAATCGTTCTACTGATAATTCTTTAGCGAGTTACAATGATGGATGTGAGATGGATTCAGCTGGGAAAGTTCCTCTTGCGAGAAGTAAACTGATGGCCGAACAATTTAAATATGCATTCCCAAAAGATGAACTGGAGAAAGTTCCAGATGGCTTATTTTTCAAAAATGGTGTGCTCATGAGAAAATGGAGACCACCAGATGTACCAGCTGTGCTGTAGTTTATCAGATAGTTGTTTCCAAAGCATATTGTTATGGGAGATCATTTAGATGTTTACAAGACATGCAAGAAAATTTTGAGACATTTATTTTGGCCAAAAATTAGGCAAGATGTTTCTCAATTTTGTAAAATTTGTCATACATGTTAGTTGGTCGGTAAACCTAACCAAAAAATCCCCGTTGCTCCTTTTAAACCTACTGCAACGTTCGAAGAACACTTCAACCACTTATGTGATTGTTGACTGTATTAAATCTTTACCGAAACTTGATAAGAAAACCAGTATTTGTTGACTATCATGTGCGCATTCATTCGATTTCCTGAAAGCTATTCCCTTAAGAAATGCTTCGGACAAAAAAATTCTAAGGCTTTGAATAATTTGTTTATTTTTGTTGGTTTGCCCAAAGAAATTACCAGCTGGGTGCTAATCATATTAAATCTAGTCCATGCTATCCTAAATCGCAAGGTGCTTTTGAGAGATTCCATTCTATATTGAAAAATATGATGTGGACTTAGGACTTATTCTCTCAATGATGAGAAATATTGGGATGAAGGCTTTAATCTATTATTATTTGCTGCTCGTGAGTCAGTTCAGTAGTCGTTAATATTTAATCTATTTGAGGTAGTATTTTGCCATTCAGTTCATGGCCCTTTGAAGTTGCCTAAGTAACAATGGTTGGAAGATGATTCAAAAGAAACGCACATACTGGATTTCGTTTTCAAATTTCGGTCCAGACTGTTAGATGCTTGAGAATTGGCACGAAAAATTGGAAGTCATCCCAAACTAGAATGAAAAAACGTTTATAACTGCAAGGCTGAAGAGCGTAAGTTTCATCCTGTTAACATAGTTTTAGTATTGTTACTCACTATGGGACATTCACTCAAACCGATGGACCATAGACAATATGAGGTTGTCCGGAAAGTTAACGAGACATAAAAACACCTAAACGTCGAAAGGTTACCTGGCTGTGTCATATCAATACGGTGAAGCCTTATTACATCTGAGATGCATCTAAAAACATTTCAGCTGTTGAGTGTTTTGATAGTGATGACAGTTTCTTTAATTCAGACACCCATAAATTTGAAAATATTGGAGATAAATGCAACATCAAACTGAGTAATTCTGATATTCTGACCACTCTTGGTTCAAATCTCGGTTACTTGCCTCCTGAAATGAAAAATCATTTTGTTAGTTTATTGATTGAATATGTGTGTATATTTCCAGACGTTTCTAATCAAGCCAACATTACTGTTCATGATGTAGATATGGGTAATGCTTCTTCTGAGAAACAACATCGCTATTGTGTGAGTCCAATCAAAACTAATAAAATGTGTAAAGAAATATCTTATATGCTGGAAATTTTCGTTATACAACCCAGTAAAAGTGATTGGTCTTCACCGTGTTTACTGGTTCCTAAACCTAATGATTCGGTTAGTTTCTGTACAGACTTTCGTAAAGTAAATGCTTTGGTAAAAACAGATTCCTATCCCATTTCCAGAATAGAGGATTGTATTGATAAAATCGGAAAAGCCAGACATATAACAAAATGTGACCATTTGAAGTGATACTGGGCTGTTCCTCTAACTGATACAGCAAAATAAATGTAAATAATGATTGTGTACAACCTGCTAACCTTTTTGGTGACGTGGTAGAAATATTGTTGAAGAACATCAATGATCAACTCAACGTATTAATTATTTTGTGAATGAACTGTTAAAACCGTTGATTGTAAAAACTTAGGGATGATTTTCACTTTATACCAAAACTTTCCAGTTATATTTGTCATAACACCAGTTCAAGTAAAATAGATGTAGCAATGATGGTCAATCATACTATTCGTTGGTAAAAGAGTAGTCCTTCAAGAGTTGGCGGTGGGTGGTGATGGTTAGCTGCCTTCCCTCTAGCCTTATACTGCTAAATTCAAAAAGAAACAAAGAAATGTATATATATATATATCTATATATAATCCGTTGTGACTACAGATTACTAAGCAGGAAAGGAAATGCATTAAATGATTATACCTTCGTTATTGACTGATAGCGGTGATTTAAAACGCCTATTAGCAATAATAAATAGCTATTTATATCTTTCTATATATATATATTACACTCGAAAAGCCTATACCCTTATATATATATGATATTTTGGATGTAGATATATATATATACACATACAAATACAGTTATGTCTGCATATTACATACTCCAGCTTTTACATTTATTTCTCAATGAAATTACTGATTGAGCTATCACAAAACAATATTAAAATAAAATCAGACTGGTATTATTTAAATTAGATACGATAATGTTAAAATTTACATAATGTTTAAAAAAAAAACTTTACAAAAGGCGCCACACCTTATTTAACGACTACTGCATATTTCAGTGGATCTATAAGCCACAATCAACAAGAAGGAGACAGTAATGAAAATCCCTGTTCTAGTAATCACATATCTTTAAAAAAACTTACACAATACATAAAAACTTCGACTGATCAATCAGGATAAATAGTGCTGCCACCTATTTATTTTTCTTTCAACACAGATTTCCAAAAATATATTTTTGTAAACTTTGATCTTAATTGACTTGAAGTTTTTATATATTTCTAATAATTCTTTTATTTTTATTTTGTATTTATTATTCAAATATTTAATGAATTTGACATTATTCCACTAAACATTGTAAAAAAAAAAATACTATTCACTCGATGTTCAGCTAATAGCGATATTATTAATTTCCCTTTTTTTTTTCTCGTGAAATTCCTTCACAAAAAAAGAAACATTTTTGTTCTTAAATTTCTGTCGAAGATTAATTTTTCAATATACACAATGATTGGCGAATCGATTTGTTATTGGCATCAAATTTTAGGTATTGGAAGAAATGAATACTTTTGCTGTAATGTAATTCTGAAAATAAATTCTAGTGACTACAAATTTTGTACAATGCAAAAATTTTAATATTTTGCCCAACGTAAATTCTATCAATGATGTTGCCCTTAAATTTTCTGTCAATTGTAATATGTTTGAAAAATATAATTCTGATATTAACCCTTCTTAACAAGATGAAAATTTCAAAACTCTATACAACAGGTGTTAAAAGAAAGCATTTATTTGTTTAGAATTAAGCACAAAGCTACACAATCGGCTATCTGTGCGCTGCTCACAATAGTTATCGAAACTCGGTTTTTAGCGTTGTAAGTCCGCAGACATACTGCTGAGCCACTGGGGGGTCATATTTTGAGACAAGGGGTGACATGATCTCTTTTATGGTAGCAAGACAACAGAACACTTTTTTAGTAAATTTAGTGGATACATAATTAATGTTTTTAAGAAATATATTAGCGGTGTTTTAACGTTTTTATCATGGACTAAACTTTACTGCTATTCTTAAAGATAAAATAACATATTAAGGAATAATTATCATTGTAACTGTGATCTAACGTGTATTGATGTAACTTAATGAACATAAATTAGCTGTAGGAAAACGAAAAATTAATGAATCGGCATTAATTTAATATATAGCGAAAAATACATTTCCTCAAGGTGTTAATTGGACAACTGTCAAATTGTTTGAATATTCAAACAATAAAAAGTCAAGAACTCGAAGTTCATTTCTATTAGAGTTTCGGTCCACGGATTACATACATTGTTTCTGGAAATTTATATTGAAATGAAGACAAATAGGTGGCAGCACCATTTATTATAATTAACTAGACTTTTTTTTATCGTATGTTAACAATACAAAGTTTGTTTTTTTCCACTACTGTCTCGTTTCTAATGTCTTTAGCGTACCGAAAGATGTAGAAGTTGTTAGGTTAACCCTTGTCCTTTACTAAAATTCTTAAAGCATTGGATAAACGTTAATGTTATCTCACTGAGTTTTTAATAAAAGCAATGTCAATCAAACTATCATTTTTTATTATAGTCTCTTAAACCTGACGCTATGTTCAATTTTATTCTATAGTTATAATAGTTGGGTTTAACTATCAAGTTAAATTCGAAGGTAATGTTTCTCAAGGTAATCAGTTTTCAAATAATCTGTATCTTTTTCAACCATATAAACTTTATAATTACAGGTTACGAGGTGTTTGTATGTTATATTATAATAACTAGAGTTAGAAATCTTATCTTTATTCATTTTAACTTAAATTCTGATATTATTTTGAAATTCGAATAATATAAACTATTATTTGCTTCCTGTTGACAGTTTAGCCTCTAAAATAACACACATGTATATATACAAAGGTATAAAGGTAATGATTTATGTAATAGTTATGCTTATTGACAAGTCTAAAACTAATTAAATTGGAATTTATATTTGGAAACACTGTTATGTAACTTTTGTTACCAAAACTTGCAACATTGGCTTTTTCACTGTTTAAAAGCCCATAGACAACAGGATTCTTTAGTTGTAATATACTTAATAACGTACATATTTGCATAGCTCAATTTTATCGTTTCGTTGAAAATCTTCACGCTTATTTTCAATTCAGTGGTAACAGCAGTATCGTAGGTAATGGTAATATATAGCTCTTAATAAGCAAAACTCCACGTGCTGAAATTAACAGAATTACAAGCAAAATATCTTACAAAATTTAAACGTATTCCACTTCGGAAAGCTTAAACGTCAAACAATTTAAATTATAGGAAAAATAGTTGATGACGTAATACACAAATTAATAACATACTAAGGAAAATAGTTCTTAACGACCGCGAATAAATTATGAAACAAAACTAACATTATCAAACGTACTGCGAGGTTAATCTTAGTAGGTTTCATAATATCAATTTTGCCAATAAAACTATGAAGAACTTTGTTGCTGTTAAAATATATATATATTGCAACTTTACGTAAATAACTAATTTACTAATACTAAACTTTCTAGGTAGGACGTTATAGTAATATAAGAAACTTATCAATAGGCATTAGTATTTATTCCGAAAAACGCAAGAACGAAAAACTTACGAAAGAAAAAAACTACTTCATGCTCAAAGTAATATAAAACACAAAAAGGAAGCTGTATGAAAATGACTAAATGAACCTAATTATGTTGGTCGAAGTATGTTAGGTGAATTTAAATGTTTTAATTCATACAAAATACAAACTGGTCCTTTTTCGTGACTACAATGGGTAGCCCAAGAGTTAGCAGTGAGAGGTGATGATCTGCTGCCCTTCTTCTTGCTGTGATTTCAAAATTAGGGACAGATGCGTGGATAGTCCTCTAGTAGGTTTATACAAAACTTCATAAACAAAACATTTTAGCTGGTTAAGGTCTTAAAAGCATAAAAGAACATTGAAACAACACTTTTAAAATTATCATATAAAGAACTGGTATTAGTCCAGTTACTATCATTAATTTAGTGCATTCGTTATCATTAGTTGTTGTTTTTTTCATCTTGTTGTTGTTAAGCACAAAGCAACGAGTGATTATCTATGCTCTGTCCACTGTTGGTATGGAAAATGGAGTTGGTCATTAAAGGATCATTATCATTAATAAGTCAACTGAATGTAAAGATAAGGTTAAAAATTATAAGTCAGAGAAGTATTTCACCAGCAACGTCTAGATCTTTAAATAAATCTGATAAAGTTATTTTGTGTGTCTGTGTGTGTCAATGGACATAAGTTTTGTAATTTATTGGTTAAAAACTACTTCATGAAGAAACGAGTTGCTTCTCTAACTTAAAAAAAATATTACATTTTTTTATTCATAACTTAGGTCATTTGAATAAAACATGAGACTTTTTTTCAATGTACTTTGTTTAAATGTAACGCATATGAGTTTTGTTTTTGTGTACACACATTGTCGTCTATCCATGTACGATTAAATATAATAATAAAATTCAAGGTTATAATGGAATAGTCCTGTATATATTAAACCAAAATATCATGTAAAACAATTTGGTATGCTAAATTATGTTACTGCGAAAAGACGTTTACAAACATAAAATATTAAACATATGTTTATTGCGCTCACAGATATGAATATTCTACATAAGTTGTATATGAAGTTTTGAAAATGTTGTACGGAAATAAACCGATTATTCCACGAATAGCTATCTCAAAACTACATACTACGTTAAACGATTGTATGTATTGTTTGTTTTGTTGTTTTTATTTTGGTAAGTTTAGCACGAAGCTACGCAATGGACTATCTTTACTCAGCCCACCATTGATATCAGATCCGGTTTCTAACACTGTAAGTCTGCAAAGTTACCGCTATGCTACTACTGGGGGCTGATTATATGTACATGGAATGATATAGTCAATTATATAAAGTATTTAGTATGCCTAATAAACTGAAATATTTAACCTAAACCGTGGAGATTCAAGTATAATTAAAGTAAATAGATATTTTAATGTTCTTATTTCCATCAGAATTATCAAAATCTTAACTAATACGTTTCGAAACCTCTTTATCATGTTTTTATGTGAACAAAACAACCGAAAGAAAAGATAAAAAGTTATAAACAATCAGAACATTGCTTTCAAAAATATTATATAACAATTAATTTGGCAACATTGAATACATTTAAACAAATGACTTCGGTTGTTCTGGTTAGTGTTTGTTTATTTTGAATTTCGCGCAAAACTAATCAAGGGCTATCTGCGCTAGCCGTCCCTAATTTAGCAGTATAAGACTAGAGGGAAGCTAGTCATTATCACCCACCGCCAACTCTCGGGCTACTCTTTTACCAACGAATAGTGGTATTGAGCGTAACATTATAACGCGAGCATGTTTGGTGCGACGGGGAAGCGAACGCGCCTCCCTCAGATTAGGAGTCGCACGCCTTAACACGCTTGACCATGCCGGGCCCTCTGATTATATATATAATTAGTGAATGCATGTACTTTATATAAACTGTTTGGAGTAATTGCGAAATGAGGCAGTGTACGTTTCGTTTCAAAATACATACAATCAGAATGCTGTACATTTTCTGAAGTTAAAACAATAACGAGATTCAAATAGACACTTTTATGCTTTAATTATACTATGTAACAAAATTTTTACTATATCTTGTTCCTGGGCAGAAAGTGTTATTTCCCAATTGCTTATGCCTAAAGTAAATGGAAAAGACCTATTTTTCTTTTTCAAATTTTCTTTTGTGACCTGGGTAGTGAAATTTTCAAATTTACCCATTTTTCCAGAACATTTCAGGTAGATTCAGTGCTCAGTAGCTGATAGAGAATTTTTCTCGAACTTACAATAATTTTCAAGAACTTTCTAGAATGTTGTAGAACTTCACCCATCAAGATGGGCTCTGCTTCTGCCACAATGTATCCGGTCTGTGCGACGCAATTGTGAATGCCTGTAACCCGAAAGAGTAGCGCCTCTTCGTTGATAGCTCATCCAGAAGCCTCAAAACTGTGCTGCTCCGTAACGGGAATAAGTATCCGTCTCTTTCCCGGACTCATTCGGTGCACCTCAAAGAGGAATACAACAGCGTCAAGACTTTGCAAGAAGCCTTGAAGTATGATGAGTATGGCTGGAAGGTTATCGGATACTTCAAAATGATGGCATTTCTGATGGGTCTCCAAGGAGGCTTCATCAAGTTTTCCTATTTTCTTTGCCTTTGGGACAGCAGGGACACCGCAGAGCACTACAACAGGAAGCACAGACCACAACGTATCGAGTTCTTTGTGGGGAGGCACAATGTCAAGTGTGGGCTACTAGTGAACCTCCAGAAGGTGTTGTTCACACCATTGCACATAAAATTGAGTCTTATGAAACAATTTGTCACAGCTCTTGATAATGAGTCTGCAGCCTTCAAGTACCTTTGAGACTTTTTCTTTAAGCTGTCTGAGGCAAAGGTCAAAGCTGGTGTCTTCGTTGGACCACAAATAAAGAAGATCCTAGTGTGCATAGAATTTTTCCCAAGAAGTTCAGTAGGAAAAGAGAAAAAGCTTGGGGTAGCTTTGTCGCAGTGGTTTGGGGCTTCTTGGGCAATCACAAGGCCGAAAATTATGTGGAACTGGTTGAGGCTCTGGTGAAGAACTACGGCAAAGTGGGCTGCAGGATATCCCTGAAAGTCCATATTCTTGACACTTGTCTTGATAAATTCAAGGAGAACATGAAAACATACTCAGAGGAACAAGGCTAGCACTTCCACCAAGATATACTGGACTTTGAACGCCGCTACCAAGGAGCGTATAACGAAAACATGATGGGAGACTATATTTGGGGACTGATACGTGAAAGTGAATTACATTACAGTCACAAATCTCGAAAAAACTACTCACTTCTAAACATTTTTGTGTATCTTTAGTATAAATACTTGTAAATCTTGGATCATATGTTGTTTTATTCAGACCTTATGTGAATTAAAATGTGCAAATCTTCCCGTTTTACACAGAAAATAGGTTAATTTCTACATTTCATTATCCAGGTCACAAAAGCAAAGTTTGAAGGCAATAATGACCATTTTCTGTACGTTTAAAACATAAGAAAGTAAGAAATAACACATACTATCTAGGAACAAATTTGTGTCAGATAGTGTTTTTGTTTTCTCATACTCGCAAAATAAAAGTTCTGAGAGATTTTTAAATCACCACATGTTCTACCATAGTTACATGTTTACTTTCAAGCTACTATTCTGTTCATAACGTATCGTTGAGAAATATAATATGTTCTTTCTTTTTTTTCTGTTTTACGTTTTCTTACTTTTTAAAAACGTACAACTTGGCATATGTATAAAACAAGACTACACAATTTGTTGTACTTTTCATTATAACTTAGTTACGTGAATCAGTGCTCATAGCCAGCTTTCAACAGTATTCTTGGATAACATTAAAATAACTTTTTCTAATGGTTATTTCTCAAGAAATTTTTATTTGGATTTCTAATTATGAATATCAAAGCTTACTTATAAAAGAAGTTAATTAAAAATACGTTTCAAATAAGTAGAATATTTGATAAATTTCTTTTAGCATACATGTTTAGAAATCTAAACCGAATGCTTTTGAAACAAACTAACAACGTAAAAAATAATATACCACTGTACTGCCCATACTTAAATCATGAGAATATGGATAAAATACATACTTGTAAATTGTATCATGATTTCAAAACTCCTTAATAGTTTTTCTTTAATAATGTATACTATTGAAGCTTTTAATGTTCAAATTACAAATAACTTGTAGCCAAACCGTCCTACTGTAGAGATTACATTTTCATCTATATACGACTTCAATATTCTCAGTTTGTTTACAGTTGCTTTCAGCAAGAATGGTTTTCATTATGTGTTAATATTATATCTCTGCAAAAACAAAAGAAACAATAATATCCATTGTGTGTTGAATGGTGAATTTTGTCACTGAATGTCGTATTAGTTTTCACCGTTCATTCTTAAAGGTGGATTCACATACATGGATCTTTTTATTGTTTTGTTTTTATTCTCAAGAGAAGATAATAAACTCAGTGGCAGTGATGTAACCTGTACGGATTACCCGTCGTGAAGTAATTACTGTAGAAAATTTAACATGTGATGACGTAACCCTAAAATACCGGGTCACTACCGTTCGAATGACCTTTCTTGTACCAAGGGTTGTGAGCTTGCTGAGTTATCATCACGATGATAGTTTCCATCGAATCCTGAAGGTTAGGAATGAGGGTCCTTAGGGGTAGTTATATGCATGTACGAAGCACGTGGCTCAGCTAGATTATACACGACAGCTGTCCATTAGAAACTGCGCAAACACTATGGGTATATTGGATGTTGAAATTCGCCACTGACCTGTGTAGGTGAAAATTAATGTTGCTCACAAGTGGATAAAAGAAATTTGCGATTTGCAGACCTTCAGCATAACTCCAGAACTTAGCGAACTTATAATGTTTCTGTCCTCCACTAGTACAGTGGTAAGTCTACGGATTTACAATGCTAAAATCAGGGGTTCAATTCCCCTCGATGGACTCAGCAGATAGCCCGATGTAGCTAATCAATAAGAGAAACACACACACATAATGTTCCTATCACTTGATAAAAAATAGAAATACAAAATTAAAATCAAACAACTCCTGAAATTAGATCAGTAACCAACAAATTTTCAAAGATAAAAATAGTGTTTTCTCACAAAAATTCTGTTTTTAATTTATTTTTCAAAAATAATTTGATATTAATATTTAAAAAAGTGTTTTTTTTAATTTCGCCCAAAGCTACACCAGGGCTATCTGCGCCAGCTGTTCCTAATTTAGCAGTGAAAGATTAGAAGGAAGGCAGCTAGTCAACACCACTCACCGTGAACTATTGATCTACTCTTTTACTAATGAATAGTGCGATTGACAGTCACATTATTACGTCCCCACAGCTGAAAGGGCGAGCATGTTTGTTGTGACGGAGATTCGAACCCGCAACTCTCGGATTACGAGTCGAACGCACTAACCACCTGGCCATGCGGGGCTGTTTAAAAAAGTAGCAACAAATATGTAGATTTTTATTGGTATGATTTATGTTCTGGCCCGGCATGGCCAGTAGGTTAGGGCGATTGACTCATAATCCGAGAGTCGGGTATCGAATCTCAGTTACACTAACCATGGTCGCTCTTTCAGCCGTGGAGGCGTTATAATGTTTCGGTCATTCTGACTATTCGTTGGTAAAAGAGTAACTCAAGAGGTGGAGGTGGGTGGTGAGGAATAGCTGCCTTCCCTCTAGTCTTACACTGCTAAATTAGAGACGGCTAGCGTGGATAGACCTCGCGTAGCTTTGCGCAAAATTAAAAAAAAAAAAACAAGCCAAATTTTAATACGCGGAACGTAATGTGACAATTAGTACTTGAAAGAACAAATGCAGAAAAAATGTCACTCTAAATTACCAAGTTTTGTACCTCTATATCAAACTAGTTGTCGCAAAACCAGCCTAAAATAGGAAAATATCACAGATAAACTGGATTCTTATGAATGGAAGTAAGGATAACTGAGCACTTAATTCAAAGTAAAATCAAAATTAACACTCCAACATGGCCAGAGTTCAAAAAATAAAGACGCAAAGAAAAAGAAAATTCAAATTAAGAGAGCCATTTTGACGCTCTGCTGGTCATTGTAACTGAAAATTGGAGTTAGAAAAAAATTGATTGAAGAAGTGACGTCGAATCTAGAAGTTGAGTCAATCATAAGCAGGCAAATAGGTCTGCAGCAGCTTTATCTTTCAATAACTTTGGTGTTAATCAAGAATTAACTCACTAATGAGATAACTTACACCAATTACAGTCAGAAAAGCAAGAAGCGTTTGTAATCATATTTGTGGTTCATGAGACTGAAACTAACGAAAATCCAAAAATTTAGTACCACTTCCGTTGTTTTTTTTCTTTTAGCTTTCCCTTCAGTTATATCAAACCTTACTGCTAAGTAGATATTTAACCATGTGTTTACCAAAGTTTCAATGAATATGATCCCAGACAAAAATAAGAAGACAAAACTAAATATTATCAAAACCATTTATAAAAAACAAAAACAGAATAATTATAATAAAATGTAAAAATATAATGCAGTATAAGAATCTAACATTATGAAATAACTATTCAAAATAACTTTTAAGCAATAGATAAATGGTTGGCCTTACTTAACCTCGCCACGTACATAGATATCATAAAATACAATGACTTGTTTGGAGAAAATAATACAATAGAGTAAAATAAAACCATAGTTACATACCAAAGAAATAATAACAGAAAACAGAAATAAAAAAATCAAATACTTCAAATTGACTAAAAAAATGTCAAAATTCAAACGAGGACTCTGTCTCATTGAGGTCTGTGTCACTAAAATATGTACACAATAAACAATAGCTAAAAAAATCTTAAATTAGTAGAGACATTGTGTGTGCGTTATAAGAGTAATGGTAAAAACCTCACTATTAAGTCAGACAAAAGTAACCCAAGATCTGGTTGTGATGATGTTGGCAGACAACTGTTGATTACCTTTCCACAGTTATTAGAAACAAATAAACATTCTATTCATGATGACGGGAAAAACTCTTGAAGTAAAACTGTAAGACGGCTGATATGGGTATTAAAACTTTAATTAAAATTAACTACAGAACTTAGCAACTGCTTGGTAAGCGGCCTTCTGTTAGTTAGCAAATAGTTTCTCTTCTCTACACCCACTATTCATCTTGGCAAGTTGCTTCATTGTGTTTTTAGTACCAAAGCTCCACTGTAAGCGCACCCACATCTCTTTTTATCAGTATCTACACACATTTTGTTTTTAGGGTGATGATTGCGTGGTGTTCTAGTTCTTGGAAAATAAATACTTGAAGGAGAACTTTTGGTTGATTGGCTGGTTTATAACACTGTTTCAATTCAATTGTCACTTTTTCTATTTCTTGATGCCTCAATCATCTTAATTTCTAGACAAGTCAGAATGACTTCTAGCAATAACCAGTCCTCCAAGTAGTACTGATTCTATATACTTTCTTTGTTTCATTACAAACAGACAGGGAAGTTCTAGTTGGTAGGCTGTGTCAATCATCCGATGGTGTTCCCATTTTTTCAACTTTTTAATTGCTAACTCCTGGTTCAGCCAGTGTTCTAGTAACCCTTCTGACAAGAAAAGGGCTTTTAGTTATCCAAGTGCTCATCATGCATCTGTGAGAAAAGGATCCTTCAAAGGTATATTTGTGGTTCTTAGGGAACAGTATTTTTAGGAATAACATGCAAGTTTTGTATGTAAGATACCATGTATTTTGATTTTTCTTTTCATATACTACTTTCTTGGGGCAAAGTTCGGTGGAATAATCTGTAAGTAGTGTACCTTTCGGAGAATAACGTATAAAACATGAGTTTAACAAAAAAACAATTCTTTCCGGTACGTCTTGTTAGCACAAGGAATACGTTATAACAATTTATTTAAGTTTGTATGTTTCACATCATATGTAAAGTTTTGAAAAAATAAAGCAATTATACGAATGATTCACAGCTAGTTTAATTTGGAATTGCTGCTTTTAATTGCCTTTTGTGACAAGTTAATGAACTTCCCCGTAAAGTTATTTATATTGTTCTACGTCATACTTTTACTAAAGCCAACAATTTTTGAGAAAGCAATATACAAGAACAGTTGTTAAATAGCATATTAATTTCCTTTCAGTATATTTGATTGGAGACTAAGTTCGTTGTATCTTTTGTTGCTTTCTTGCAACAAATGTTTTTGTGTTTTTATCGAAGAAGACCCACACAAATAAAAATTTGTATTTTTATCTGTTCATAATAAATGAAAACTTGGATTTCAAATTTTATTCTTTTATTACTTTTATAATGTTCAAATTATGTTGATGAAGCGCATTTTGAAGTTAGGTTTTCACTTTGGAGCTATCTCGCCGAATTTGTTTCATCTTCTACATAATATCTAATTTTTATGAAGAGTGAAAAAAATTTTTCATAAGTAAATTGAGAAAAACAGTCTCATTCTTATCATAAATAATTAAATTAATTCTAGCAAAATAGATTATATGGGTCTAGTTTTTGATAATGAATATAAAACAACATAATCCATGTAAAAATTATGCGAAATATGACTTGTGGAAGATCTACCACTTTGTTTGAAGTCGCATTCCTTTCGTTGCTATATTTTTGTACGTGTTTCTCTTCCATTTCTGCATTAGTTTAGGGCACAATAATCCGGACCACGTAGTTTAGTTACTTTAATCTAAGACTATTCATCAAAGCATATACTTACATGTGAACAGAAGTATAACAAGTATTTATGTACCATAAAACAGTTTTTATCTGACGTCAACAGAAGAGGACAGACCAACACCTATCTACCTAAGGAATCTGTTTCTGCTTCAAACGTTTCTCTTTCATGTAACAATTGTATCTTAAGAACACCAACATCCGCGCCACATCTTTGTATGCTTGTTCATGAAATTAAAAACTTGATATTTATCAGACACAATACACCCTCGATCATTTCAGTTGGCGGCCACACCCAAGTTATACCATTTTGCACGTGCATTGTTCATACCAACTATTTACGAGTCCACCTCAAAGCCCTGAGGAGCTTTTATTATCATTATTAAAGCTTTCTGCAAATGTAAGTTGAATATAAAGTCAATAACGCATGAGTACCAGTATAAGACTGGGTGTGACATTTTTGAGTCGACATCCAACAGGCACTTGTTGAGGGACCATCGTATAATAAACGTTTCAATTACTAAAATCGTAAGTATAGAACAAAGAATGTTACAGAAGCTAAAGCAATATAAATTAATCCACAAACAAACTATGATAATGATATAATCACTGTTACTTCTTTCGATAAGACTAGAATAAGACAACGTTTGTTATTTGAAACATTATTTGTACCAAACAATCTGCAAGCACTTGTATTCCCAGATAATGTTAATAATGTTGGTATTTAATGAGGTGTTACACATACTACATTACAATAATGCGTAAAGTTAGAGTCCATTTGTGTTTCATAAATAAGAATAAAAATAACATAAGAGCAAATTGCAAAATACAGGAATCCAATATTAATATAAACATTAATTTGCTACTAGTTTAAGAATATTTTTACGAGTACACGGATATTGTTTGAAGTTAAACAAAAAGATACATGATGAGCTATCTGTGCTCTGCCCACCACGGATATCGAAACCCAGTTTCTAGCAGTATGAGTCCACAGACATACCGCTGTGCCATTGGTAGTTAGTACATCAAGAATCCAGATAATTTTTTACTTTAAACCAGTCCGGTTATTTTTCTATTTTACTTCCCCATTTTCCTATTTTACTGTTTTCTAAACATATACTAAGTATGAGTGTGTTTTTCTTATAGCAAAGTAACATCGAACTATTTGCTGTGTTCACCGATAAGAATCAAACCCTTGATTTTAGCGTTGTAGGTCTGTAGACTTACCGTTGTCATAGAGGAAGACTATATAAGTATGAAACCAAATTCTACTCACTAATCCATGTAGAAATGATTGGGTTACTAAAGTGTATAGTTTTCTTAACAGATATGATGATCTTGAGAAACAAATATTTTTAATATGCTCATAACTGAGATAACCCAGCTTAATTTCAGAAACTATTAAAATAGGCAACTTCCATTAACTACTGAAAGATAATTACTGCAACAGTCTCTTATCTTCATAATTTATAACCTTGGACTTGAAGTCCATGCAAAAACTTGACTCTAAAACCGCGTTAATTAACAGGTTATCCAAGTGATGGTTGGGTGCTTTGTAACCACTCTACTGTTTA
Organism: Tachypleus tridentatus; assembly: GCF_004210375.1. NCBI lineage: Eukaryota > Metazoa > Arthropoda > Merostomata > Xiphosura > Limulidae > Tachypleus > Tachypleus tridentatus. The sequence continues at coordinate 52,508,115 of NC_134835.1, read as the reverse complement.
CAGTTTTTAAAACGACATAATCTGTAAATTTACAACGTTAGAAACTGGGCTTAGAAATTCGAGATTGGTAGAACATAGATAACTAGCTCATCGCGTAGCTTAACTTCAAACAAACAATTTTTTCACGATATTTCTTGACACTACACTGTGTATTTTCATTTATTTACATGTTACTTTTGTTTAGTTCTTACAGTACTTATGAAAAGAAAATGGATGTCAGAAAAAAATATTTCTGTAGAACTGGCATTATAAGAATAGAGTGCAGGAGATGAAAGTATTGTGTTGATCTATATTGAATTGAATGTAATTTGCTACATTGTTAACTTACAGAAATGCCACACTGTTTGGTTTGAGTCTTGGTGAGCTGATCGGTGTGATTCAGTGCCACGAAACTGCTCCCCATTACTTTTAGCTGCATCTTGGTGAGCAGTTTGATGTGCTTCTACATTTCAGATGTGTTCCTGGCTTCTTTTCACTGGATTTTACCGCGTAACTTGGTGAGCCAACCTATCTCTTTTTTTTTCTTTGTTTCTGGAGCTTCTATTTTGATCTTTCATTTTCTTTTATAAGCTTTATTGGGAACATCCCATTATGATACTGAACATTCGTGCGAAGTTTCATCCAAATTGGAATGAAACTGTGATGGGAAATTTTGCGATCAGACGGACATTAACCTCTTATATATATGTGTGTGTGTGTTTGCGTGTAGATCAAAAAGTGACAAGATTTCGGGTACAAGATTGCTGTAAAGTACAAAGTACAGTATAAATACAATGCAAATATGAAGTAGCACAAAACTATTACGTGCAGTATAACTGTTAACTTGAAATACCATAAACGCAGACAAATAGGCTAATAAAGTACAAGTACTGCTACAATAGGTTAAGTTCAAGGCTAATTGTAGCTCAGGGGGCCTTCTATAAACACCTTTCTATTGCCTGACATATTTTACACTTGTTGATGTCTTTCAAACAACTTCTAATTTTTTTTCGTTGTAAAATTGACAAGTCCCTAGAATAGTCAGTTATGTACTTTAAAGTCGCTTCCTCATAGGGAGTAACTTGGTTCATCTTCCTAATCATTCTGTATAAGATCATATATTTCAAAATCATACCTGCGTATCACAAACATTTCTAGAACCACTAAGAAGTGCGTGCTACGTGATATTTTGTGACATATAAAATTGATGTTTCATGTAGTTTCCTGCTGATTTTATTTCATGTCACATGAACAGTCTCTTATATGCAGCTGTTGAACAGTAGGATTGTTAGTACAACTAAGTGCAAGATGGCAAAACAGCATTCTGAGTAATTCCTAGACAATGTAGTTTCCTGCTGATTTTATTTCATGTCGCATGAACAGTCTCTTATATGCAGCTGTTGAACAGTAGGATTGTTAGTACAACTAAGTGCAAGATGGCAAAACAGCATTCTGAGTAATTCCTAGACAATGTAGTTTCCTGCTGATTTTATTTCATGTCGCATGAACAGTCTCTTATATGCAGCTGTTGAACAGTAGGATTGTTAGTACAACTAAGTGCAAGATGGCAAAACAGCATTCTGAGTAATTCCTAGACAATGTAGTTTCCTGCTGATTTTATTTCATGTCGCATGAACAGTCTCTTATATGCAGCTGTTGAACAGTAGGATTGTTAGTACAACTAAGTGCAAGATGGCAAAACAGCATTCTGAGTGATTGTAACTTAATTTATATGTCAAAAGATAGTTCAAGGATAGTGAAAATGTTTTACGTCAAATTTCATATGTTCTTTACCCAATGATTTCTATTAAATAGAAAATAAAATTTTCTGTTTCTATGAGAAAAGGCTGTCAACATGATTTACTGGATTATTGTGATTTTTAGCCAATATGCTTCCAGAATTGAATTAATCAAAAAGTCTGTCTCTCAGATGTTCTTACACATTTATTTGGGGTTCACGGTTAAGGAAGTTTTTATTACAAAATTATATTAGCTTCCACACTTAAACTTTAAGTCTGCTCTGCATAGTTAACTTCCATTTCTTGCTTCTTTCATTAAATGTACATTGATTGTGAATTATTTCCCAGGTGTAAGTCTTCTTATTTTATGTAATTTGTGCAAGTCAATAATGAACTGTCGTTAAATATATTCACTATGTTTAATTTTTAATTTTTTCATTTGCAAAAGTGCTTCAAACGAGACTTATCATTCACCATATGTCAAGTACGACAGACGTTTTACATTTTTCTTTGTTGGAGTGAGAAAACGAAATCTGCAAATGTTTTGCAATATATTAGAACAAAACTCTTTCAATTTATATCGTTACAAAAAAGGATCATAGCAGTTCTCTCAACGTCTCACAGTTTTTATAGGCATATTCTAACCAAGTTTGCTCTTTCTTATTATTTCATACCATTAATATACAAGTAGTCAACATACGCCCTTCAGTAAAAGAGTAGCCCAAGAGTTGGCGGTGGAACGTGATGACCAGCTGCCTTCCTTCTAATACACTGCTAATTTAGGGACAGCTAATAAAGATAGACTTTTTGTAGCTTTCCGCGAAATTCAAAAAACAAACAAACAATATTTAGAACAGTGTACTCATAATAATCATATAACTTTTGTAAATGCTCAGGAAAAAATACAGTGGGAAAAGCATTATTTTTAGACGAACATTTGCTCTATCAGAACGTCTTCAAAAATGTTTAGAACACAACCTACGGTCTGTTGCTTGATACCTCTTGTGTCTCCAAATATTTACAATTCATTTTTTAATATTTCGGATTGTCTCCATGGAAAGCAGTACGAAGTGCATTAAATCGATTAAGTTGACAACTGCCATATCACAATAAAAGCAAAAGAGAAATCCGAACTTGTAATGAAAGTTATATGTGCTTATGGACTATTGTTACAACTTCATGCTTCACACGTTGATATTTTTACATTAGATACAGGCTACAACCTGAAACGTCTAGACGACATTACGGCTTAGCAAATAAAAGTACTTTATAACTTCTGGTGACTTCACATGGAACTGTCAATGCTTATTCCAATTCAGTATAAATATTAGTGGTTATGAAAGAAGAATGAATATTATAAGACGACAGCGTCGTCTAGAATTATTAATATCACATGTTCCTACCACCTGACTCAAAAGAAACATTTATAACAACTTTGGTGATTTCACATGAAAGTGTTAATGCTCATTTCAATTCAGTATAAAGATTAGTGATTGATAAATATCATAAGAATGCAGCGCCGTTTGTAATTATTAATATCACTTGTTCATTATACCTGACTCAAAACAAACACTTTCTTGTTTGTTTGTAATTAAGCACAAAACTACACAAAGGACTATGTGTGCTCTGTCCACCATGGGTTTGAAACCATGTTTTCGGTATTTTAACTTTGCAGACATACCGCTAAGCCACTGTGGGGCAAATTCTTTTTTGGAGCTTATTAAGCATACACACCAATCCAGTTACGAACAAGTAAATTAGAATTAATAATGGTTGACTTTTTCTTTGCACTCCCAAAATTTCTTTAGGAAATTACATGATTTCTTTACATTTTTTATTTACGGGTTATTCTACAAGATAAGAATAGCTCATCTAAGTTTATTTCTTTACAGTTAAATACAAAGCTTTACAGTAGGCTATCTATGCTGTATTCACAGGAAGGATCGAACTCCGAATTTTAGCATTGTTATTTCTTAAGCTTGTTGGTCGGTTACCAGGAAATTTTTTTATGTAGTAGCAACATTTCTAATAAAAAAACATATACACTGAAATCAACATGTCTAATTCTTTTTTACCATATCACACGTACTTTAAACATTTGACATTTTATGCTCTAAGTCATAAAACAATAATTACTACTTCCAGTTTAAAGTTCTAGAACAAATTACAGTCTTCAGGTTTATACAAATTTCGTAAATTTGTCATTGAACAAATAAAAACAAATAAAATTGTGCTAGCAAATTTCATTTGTTTTAATGAATTCCACCTTCACCCCCCATTGTCCTCTGAAGCTTTAGCCCAGAGTGCACGTGTTCCTGTCACCAGAGCTTGTGCTCATTAATCTTGAAAGGTGTGAGGGCAGCCTGTCTTTGTTTTTATACGTTGAGACCACCTGGCAGACGACAAGTTCGGTTTGATGGAGTTCCGTATTTTTTTTATTTCTTATCGCTATTTATGAATTATAACAAAAACAAATCAGCAGGAACAACTAGATATAGGCAAAAATGATAAAATATTCTATTCTTCAGTTAAAGGTCAAATGTAAATTAAGTGTCTTTTCCATATATTCCTTTTTAACACTGCACTATAACAATCACAGTCATTTTTCAAACTTCGAACTTTTTATTATTACCAACATTTTATACGGTATGACATTGACCTCATGACATTCATCTTTAAGGCTGTAGCTAAGAGCGAAGCTTGCTACGGGTTTTTTTGTGAGCTTTATATTAATATTTTGTGAACGAAGTATGTTCTTTTTCAAATATACTTTGTCAAATACAGTAATGACAAACTTTTGTCAGACAAAATAGTTCAGTTAGTGAAAGTGTTAAAAATGCTTAATGGAAAAGTATAATGAAGCTCTTGTGTACATTAAAATGATAAATTTGACTAATGTGTGCAAAGCATTTATAACAAAATTAGGAAGCGTGAAATATTTATATCACTCAATACAACCAACTTTTTGGTATAACTCCATAACATGTTTATTAGCTTTCACGCTCTTTTAAGAAATATTTATCAGGGGAGAGGCATCGTTAGCTTGTTAACTAATAATTGTCACTAAAGCCTAAAACCTGTTGAAATTAGTTTCCACTACATGTCAGATAATTGTTTCCCTTTAAGTTCCCAGGTGGCTTTTACATGAATTTTTGCATTTTGCATCATTCATAAACTTTAACTTATAATTAATAAAATTATGTTTTGAAAACTATTTTGTCTTGTGTAGAAACCAACCTAATGTAATAAGTATTGATTATTGGTAATACATACTGTAAATTCTATGTAAACTCATTATTGATAGAAATATCAATCAAATATATTCTTCACGCTCAAGCTTCTAGGAATCAATGAGTAGAATAGTGTTTATTACCCAAATATGGGGCCTGGCATGGCCTAGCGCGTTAGGACGTGCGCTTCTTAATCTGAGGGTCGCGGGTTCGCGCCCGAGTCGCGCCAAACATGCTCGCCCTCCCAGCCGTGGGGGCGTTATAATGTGACGGTCAATCCCACTATTCGTTGGTAAAAGAGTAGCCCAAGAGTTGGCGGTGGGTGGTGATGACTAGCTGCCTTCCCTCTCGTCTTACACTGCTAAATTAGGGACGGCTAGCACAGATAGCCCTCGAGTAGCTTTGTGCGAAATTCCAAAAAAAAAACAAACAAACATACCCAAATATGGAAACCTTTCCGAGCGATTTACACTTCAAACCAACGATTTCAGCTAGAATTAACTTGGAATCCAGTAACTTCTAAATACGTACTCGAATTATCCGTCAATGAACACTTTTAAGTACTTTTGTGATGATCAGATATCAACCGCTGTCATTCTCAGAACATAAAAATAATAACAATAATAGTCCAATGCAGACGAGGCCTTTCGCACAATACCAGGGCCCACCAGATCGGTTGGGATACAACAGACACACTAGAACAGTTGTTATGATGTGATCAAGGTAAGTAGATAAAGCGTAATACTTATCAGTTTATTTCATAACACATAAAAATTAGAATAGAGCGAATAACACAATAGTGTTTGTTTATTTATTTTAACATAAATTATTTGTAATTATTATTTCTGTACAAATATAGTTTACTTATCTTTTTGAAGAAATGGTGGACAGGCACTATCGTTTTATTCCCTGAATAAGTCACCGCGTCAAATTTAATTACACTATGTAACAAAAATTTCACTTTTTCTTGTTCCTGGGCAGAGAGTGTTATTTTCCAATTGCTTATGCCAAAAGTAAATGGAAAAGACCTATTTTTCTCTTCAAACTTTGCTTTTGTGATCTAGGTAATGAAATTTTCAAATTTACCCATTTTCCAGAACATTCCAGGTAGATTCAGTGCTCAGTAGCTGATAGAGAATTTTTTGAACTTACAAGAGTTTTCTAGGATGTTGTAGAACTTACGAAAATTTTCTTCAACTTTCCATAGTAATATATATATACAGGGGCTCACCACTCACCACTTCAGTTTAGTTCTAGCTGCCTAAGCGAATACATAGGCCTATCTGGCTTTTCAGAGGTGGCATCAAGAAGCTGCAAGCATTCTCCAGACGCATTCTGCTATGTAACTGTACTCTATGACAGCACCTGCTAAAATGTATGAAGCCTACAAGGCATATTTCAGCATGCCTGTCGGGGATCAAGACAAACCCTGGGCAACTCATTTTATATGCGAGCACCGCAAAAAATCTCTAAAAGGTAAGACAGACAATTTTTGCTTACTTGAATAGTAAGACTTTATCTTATACAAATTTTAGACCTTTAAAAATTTAAATATCTTTTAATTTCCAATAGTATAGAAAAATATCACATATAAAATATTTTGCATGAACCTCTTACACATTAGTTGTGGATGAAATAAATTTATTCTTCATAATAACAATTTTATTTTGCTCTTTTACAGAATGGTACAGAGGGGAAGAAGAGGGCCATGAATGTTACTATTCCAAAAATTTGTCGTGAACCCACTTACCACTCAAGCAATTGCTACTTCTGCATGGTGTACCCTTACAAACGTCGAGCTGGCAAGAATGCATTTGTTATCATGTATTTTCCGTCATCCATCTCTCCAGTGCCACACTTCCCTGAGCTCCCTGTACCCACTCTGCCAGAGAGAAAGCAGCCATCCTAAGAGGGGAGTAGCAAATCAGACTAAGAGGTAGACATTGAAAATCCAGATTACAATTTCAGAGGTGCAGCTAGTGAGAGAAACCCATTCTACCCAAACCAAAGAGACCTCAATGACTTGATCAGGAATTTTGGTTTAACAATGTCGAATGCCGAGCTTTTGACATCTAGATTCAAAGAGTAAGATTTATTAGATGAAAGTGTGCAAGTCGCAAGTCAGAAGAAGCGTCACCTACATTTTTCAAGCTTCTTCACTCGTCAAGATTGGCTCTACTTCTGCCACAATGTATCGGATCTGTGCGAGGCAATTGAAATTGTCTGTAACCAGAACGATAACCAGGCGCCTCTTCATTGATAGCTCATCCAGAAGCCTCAAAGCTGTGCTGCTCCATAACAAGAATAAGTATCCGTCTCTTCCCCAGGCTCATTCGGTGCACCTCAAAGAGGAATACAACAACATGAAGACCTTGCTAGAAGCCTTGAAGTATGATGAATATGGCTGGGAGGTTATCGGAGACTTCAAATGGTAGCATTTCTGATGGGTCTCCAAGGAAGCTTGGCCAAGTGTTCCTATTATCTATGCCTTTGAGACAGCAGAGACACGGGAGCGCACTACAACAGGAAGCTTGTTTGTTTGTTTTTGAATTTCGCACAAAGCTACTCGAGGGATATCTGTGCTAGCAGTCCCTAATTTAGTAGTGTAAGACTAGAAGGAAGGCAGCTAGTCATCACCACCCACCGCCAACTCTTGGGCTACTCTTTTACCAACGAATAGTGGGATTGATCGTAACATTATAACGCCCCCACGGCTAAAAGGACGAGCATGTTTGGCGCGACGGGGATGCGAACCCGCGACCTTAACACGCTTGGCCATGCCGGGCCCTACAACAGAAAGCACTGGCCGCAACGAAACGAGTTCTCTGTAGGGAGGCACAAAGTCAAGTGTGAGCCACTAGTGGATCTTCAGAAGGTGTTGTTCACACCATTGCACATAAAATTGGATCTTATGAAACAGTTTGTCACAGCTCTTGATAAGGAGTCTGTAGCCTTCAAGTACTTTCGAGACTTTCTCTCTAAGCTGTCTGAGGCAAAGGTCAAAGCTGGTGTCTTCGTTGGATCACAAATAAAGATTCTGGAGTGCACAGAATTCCACAAAAAGCTCAGTAAGAAGGGAAAAAAAAGCTTGGAGCAGCTTTTTCGCAATGGATCGGGGCTTCTTGGGCAATTACAAGGCCGAAAATTATGTGGAACTGGTTGAGGCTCTGGTAAAGAACTAGGCAAAAGGAGCTGCAGGATGTCTCTGAAAGTCCATTTTCTTAACGCTCATCTTGATAAATTCAAGGAGCACATGGAAACCTACTCAGAGGAGCAAGGCGAGCGCTTTCACCAAGAGATACTGAACTTTGAACTCCACTACCAAGGAGCGTATAAAAAAAACATGATGGGAGACTATATTTTGGGGCTGGTACGTGAAAGTGATTTAAATTACAGTCACAATCTCGAAAAGCTACTCACTTCTAAACATTTTTGTTCATTTTTGTATAACTTTAGTATAAATACGTTTAAATCTTGATTCATATGTTGTTTTATTCAGACATTATGTAAATAAAAATATGCAAATTTGCCCGTATTTACATAGAAAATAGGTTACTTTCTAAATTTCATTATCCAGGTCACAAAAGCAAAGTTTGAAGGGAATAATGGCCATTTTCCGTACTTTTACAACATAAGCAATCAAGAAATAACACCTACTATCCAGGAACATAGTTACATAGTGTTATTAATCAGTTACTGCTTGAAGTTTTCTTTTATCACTAATTAGTGTCTGTCGTAATTTTGGTTGTTATCATAATGTCTTTTTCAGGAGTATTTAGTTGCAGGAGCCGATATTCGACCCTTCGTTTTCTTATTGGCAAAGCTGGTTCACTATCTACTCTTTGAAGTCTTCCTCGAACCAGTTAACTATCTGAATTATTTCGAATAGGGGATATCCAAATTTTGGTGTTTTCTATGTTAGTTTGGCAGCGCGTGTCATCAGTTAGCTGGACGTAAAAAGAGTCTTTTGTTGTTCATTATTTAAATATTATTGAGTTTTATTATATGGTCTTCTTCAATGATATGAAATATTTTTACAATATCCTAGCAAGCAATAAACTCTTCAGGAGTGGATATCTGTAACTCTGATGTTGCTTTCTATTACACGATTGCTCTGAGTAGGAAAATTCGAAAATAACTTTCTTCCTTATAGTGTTTCACATTAGTTTATTTTTCATATAAGTATGTCGGAATATTCTTAAGACATAATGATCAGACAAGTTAGAATCTTGAATCTCCATTATGCTCCTGGATTCTGACTTTTGTTGGCCAATTTGTCTCCCCAGTATATTGGATTACACGTTTACAATGGATGTTTGAAGTGGCATTTTTGCTCTTCATTGGTTCTTGCTTCTTAATACTGTTCCAACTTTAAGCTGTTTGCATGTATTCTGTATGCTTTCGACAATAAGATAATACGTCTCTGTGTCTGTAATTGTGTTATTGCTTTTTCTTGGGGTTTATTTTATACCTTTATTAAATATACAGGCTATTATTTGTTAAAGAAGTGTATAGTAATGCATGTTTCTTCCTTCCTTCTGCTTAGCATCTTCCTTATTAGAAATTCTGTTAATTCCGGAGACTAGGCAGTTTATGACATCCGTTTAAAAACTAGTGAGGTAATCTGAACTTCACAAAGTATTTACCACTATAAGTAGGTTTCTTAGAAAGTCCTGCGTCTACAATTATTTATGTTCCTTATTTATTTCTTTAATGAGTTATCTTATTGGATGTTGTTCGTTTAGGTGGTTCATGTATTCTGTAACCTTCTATGTTACGTACTTGAACTAAACCCTTGGTCTTAATGTATCTGTTTTGATAGTGTTATCTTCAAAATGCTCCACACAGAGGTTATAATGTATTGTTCTTAAGCCTACTGATTAGACACTTTTGTTGTCGATAATATTTATCTTCATATTGAAAATATGCTGAGTTGATACGGAAATTTCTTAATTCTATCGTTATAAAGATAATCAAATGGATCCGTTCCTTGAAAGTTTTATGAAGCTATTGTCAAGGTATATATATATATATATAGTAGAAATCGATATATAAATTGAATTTTACCAGTACAAAAATATTCAGCTTCATTTATAAAAGCTTACAGTGTTACCAGGCATATTCATCCTTCTAAACCTGTGTAAACCACAATTCTTAAATTCAGGATAAAATCCCACTACTGGTCCTAAACATTTTGCTCAGCTAGTCTGCTTGCCCTTTCTTTACAATGATATCTTCTCAAATAACACAATTACTCTTGTAAGGTAGAGCTGTTCAAGCTTTCCTATTTTGTAACATTAAATGTTGTTTATAATATTCTTAGTTACCTTTTGGCCACAAAGTTTTTTATGTATGCCAATTTGTTTGAAGTCTATGACTTTGTAAGGCCATTAAAGTCCAATGAAACAAGTCCACCGTCCCTCGGTAGGACAGAAGTAAGTCTACGGATTCAAAACCCTAAAAAAACCAGGGGTTCGATTTCCTTCGATTAACACATTCAACAGTCTAATGTGACTTTGTTACGAAAAACACAATCAAATAATACTTTTGTAATATCTTAGCAAGCAATAAACTCTTCGGGATTGGATATCTGTAACTCTGACGATCATTTCTGTTAAAAGATTGTTTTGAGCAGAAAAAATTAGAAAATAACATTTTCGTTATAATATCACACAACGGTTTGTTTTTCCTATAAGTATGTCGGAATATTCCTTAGAGGTAATTATCAGACTAAACACAATTCACAGCACGGTCACAAAATCAAATGAAAACATTAAAAACATAAAAAGTAAATGTTTGTTTCTATTAGATTATTATTAACATGCAAAGAAAATATTAACGTTTCGGTTTTCAACATAAAGAAACGAAATACTACAGTCTGTGTAATTGTATTATCATACATAATATTTTAATTATAATTATTATTTTTAATAATTACTCTTAAACTAGTGAGATAATTAGTGTGTAATAACTTTTATAAACAAAATAATGAGAAAACTTCATGAACAATTATATACATATTTAGTAGCCAAAAACTAATTGAAACGTCAAGCTTTGAGGACAGAGAAATGTTTATTTGTTGTTACGCAATAGGCTTTCTTCGTTGTGCTCACAACGGGAATCGAAACTTAGCTGTTAGTGTAATAAGTCAAGAGAAAAACGAATACAGGTATCTATCACTCATTATAATTGAGTTTTTTGTAAGTGAGCGAAGATATGTTTGCTCTGATTGTAAGACTGAATCACTGATTTTGATACTGATCTAAATAGCTTATTTCTGTTCATTTTAAAGTTGGTAATTACACATGAGTAAGTTAAGACACGGTATAACTTTATCTCAATAAAACATTTGTGTAATTTTAACAACTTACGACATTAGTCTAACATAGCTTTTTCACCTAGTTTTCTCTGAAAACATGTCTGATCAACTTATACAATTATGTAGAAATAAACGATTATCTATATGCGCGAATTTTCGTTCCTCTATAACATCAAAGGTTTTCCTATTAAAAAATTAACTAGTGGATTAAAAATATTTATTAGTATGCAATATTCTTTTTCTTCAACAAGTTTATGACAAGTTTACTATTTATGGTCTAGAAAGTTCAAATTATTTAAGTATTTGAAGACCGGGTATCAAACAAAAACTTAGTCTCATTTTAATAAAAAATAAAATAAAAGAAAATTAGCTATGACTAACAACTTCCCAAAAGTCCCAAAAACTCAGACTAAGAAATCAGTTCTTACGTATTCAAAGAGTTTAAGTAACAACGTTTATTTATTTTGTACAGCCATGCTTACAGAATTAATAAACATTTACTGCAATATATCTCTATGATACTTCAAAAACATGACACTGAAGTGTATGGCACTAGATCACGGATACTGTAGCCAAATTGAATATCTATTTATATATAAACTTAAATTAACCTTCTAGTGCTTATACACACTTCACTTAACGTTTTATAACAAGAAAGACACACGTGGCTACATTTTTCATCTTCAAGAAAAACAATAGTAATTTCTAAATGAAAATGTATTTTAAACTCAGACTGTAATGAATTAAATATTTTACCAAAGTTATCCCTTATTGTTTCAAATGTAAATTAACACACAAGTATATATATATATATGTATACATACATACAAAAAACAACAACATTACTTTCAAATAACATGGCTCTTGAGTTAGCCAATGAAATAATGATGTCCTTGGAACATACTCAGAATAAAACAGACAGACAGTACTTGATCACATTTAAAATGTTGACAGTGTCTCTTGTTGGTCTATAGTTTTTAAACGTCGTTCCGAAAGTTTGGTTGTGGTCAGGTGTAACAGCATAACAGAAATGTTACCTTTTACCAGCAGCGTTAAAAAAGAAATGTTTGGTGCATTGTGTAAATACGTTTATTTTGTTTGTTTGGAAATTTCGCACAAAGCTACTCGAGGGATATCTGTGCTAGCCGTCCCTAATTTAGCAGTGTAAGACCACCACCCACCCCACCGCCAACTCTTGGGCTACTCTTTTACCAACGAATAGTGGAATTGATCGTCACATTATACACCCCCACGGCTGGGAGGGTGAGCATGTTTAGCGCGACACGGGCGCGAACCCGCGACCCTCGGATTAGGAGTCGCACGCCTTACGCGCACGCCGTTTATTCTGAATGAACTAGCAAAGTTACACAAAGGGCTATCTGTACTCTGTCTACTACTAGCCTTAAGTTCTACTGAGGGGGGGGAGATTTGGTCATGATGTTAAGGAAACGTATAGGTTTAAAAACCAATTAAAGACAAAAATAAAAACCCTGAAACTCGAGCACTTTCGAAAAATGAACCTGATGAAGAAACGCCACTTTTTGAAAAGCGCTCGAATTATACAGGATTTCGAATAATTTGATGGTACCATTAAGTTCTGATCAAAGTAAATGACGAAATTTTACGCACATATTGTTTTGGATGAGCGAATTATTTATGTAGAAAAAGAAAAGAAAATTAGCCGTGACTAACAACTTCCCAAAACTAGTGATAACTGTGTTTTCCTGTAATGACAACATTGCCTTTAATTAAAATGGCTCTTGAGTTGGTTTGTAAAATAAAGATGTCTTTGAAACATACTCAGGATAAAAGTAATTGATGAAATTTAAAAATTTTGATTTCTTTGTCCAATTTCATTAGTTCTCCACACTATTATGACTCAAAGATGATGGATTATTTCCAGTGCACGATAAAGCATTTTTTAGTTATAGTTATTTTCTATATTCATATAGAATTGTGCAAAGGGATATACTCTATGTAAAAACGGCCTTGTAGTTGTTAAGGTACTGAATAGTCTTAATAATATTAGTTCGCTCGAGGAAAGGCTTACGTACGTATGCCGACCAGGCTGACTAGATATTACTTTCTTCAATAGCAATTTCGTTCACTACTTCATGCATCGCTATTGTATTTCCGCTAGCAGAGAATTGCTAGCACTGTTTTTTAACAAATGTTCTATAGTATTGTATATATTTGTGATATGCATCCAAGTAACCAATACTCGTTTTAGTAATTACGCTCCATTCACAATAAATATGTTTATCAATACTGCTACATGTATATGTTCTATGGAAAATATTTTTTTTTCTGTAAGATATACCTTCTTGCATTCTCTGTTTTGTTCTGTATTAAAATAATTATATATCATATATATTCCATGAAATTGCCCCCCTCAGTGGCACAGCGGAATATCTGTGGACTCACAACGCTAAGAATCGGGTTTCGATACTTATGATGGGCAGAGCACAGATAGCCCATTGTGTAGCTTTGTGCTTAATTCTAATCAAGCAATCCACAATATTAGCAATCTTCCTTGTATTTAGTATAGTTAGCGTATAGCCATGCTTGTCACATTTACTATTCCTTTTCTTTCTTAAGTTGGATTTCATGAATCTGACTATAGTTATGCATCCTAAACTATAATTTCCAAACATATCCATTCTTTTGACAGTAAGAGTAAGACTTAAAGTAATATTGTTTAAAATGTTTCTTCTAATAACATACTACTATCGACTTTGGTATTTTTAATGTAACATCGAAGACTGCTCTTAAAATTAATCTATGTTCGAAATAATACGCTAGCTTAGGTAATACGAGTTAATTTGTTAATTTATCCTCAAAGAGCTATAAATGCACTTTTACCTGCGCTAAACTAAAAACTAATATGAGTCTTGGCAACATTACACAGAACATTCCTTGTCCGTTTATAAAAAAAATCCCGAAATCAAACGAGTTATAGTTGTTAAATGTTAGTTTTCTGGTTTATTTTCCTTTTTGCTTAGAGACAAACCTCAACGTGACGTTTAGGTCAACCGGATACTAGGGCAAGACCGGTCCCAAGGCCCCGCCCGCAGCCTGGACAAAGCGGCCAAGGAGCGGCGATGCCTGCAGCGCAAATCCCTGCTATCTTCCTTAGCAATCGGGCCCGTGAGTACCCAGCAGCAACACTAAATGACTTACGCAACTCTTGTTTCGACAGGCCCGTATAATCTAGTCACCTTTACCCATGCATGTGTTGGTAAAGGTATCAGCATGCAAGGTTGTGCTTTCACCCTCTGATGACCCATTCCTTGCTGGCGCGTGATCCCTCCGTCAGAAATAGGGGATGGGTGGGGAAAGGGATAAAAACGTTCTATCTAAACATTGTTTTTGTAACAAGTTCTGCAGAACTCTCTGTCTATTAAAAGATGATGGATTATTTCCAATGCATGATGAAGCATTTCCATAGCAACTAGGATTTTCTAGCTCGCGAAAGCTGTTTATTAATGCATTCCGTTTCACAAAAGACAACTAGCAATGAAACTGTGAAGGATGCAATAGAATAGTTATTAATGTATACATAACACAAGAGATACATACAAATACAAATATTTGAATACATATATATAAACATAAAAATTAAACTACATCAGAAAACTGATGTACAAAACGTACAAAGAAAGAGCCCAAACAGCAGCACTTTTTTTGCATCTCTAATCAGATGCAATAGTCCTGTCTTATGTCAAACAAACTCTACCTGAAAACATTAAATAATGAAAATTCTGATCGCAATTAGTAAATCTCTAGGTTTAGATTGATTCCACAAATTGTTGTAAAAACTTACAGTATTCGTAAAATAGACTTGTTGTTGTTTATAGTAACTGACTGATTTAATTTGTATCTGTTACTTAAATGGAAATATTTGCGAGCAACGAAATGAAGATAATTAATAAACATACGTACGTACACTACGATAAGTTTGAATTCGTTTTTCCAAAAGGGTTGTGTTGTTTGTTTTCCTTATATTTACATGCGGTTAACTGGAAATACCGATTTATTTTTTACCGTTAGTACAGATATGTAGAATGTCAAACCATGTGCAAAACCTAACGATATTACCTCGTTGAAAGCGTACTGGCTGTTTTTTTTGTTTGTTTTTTTTAATTAAACACAAAGCTACACAATGGGCTATTGGTGCTCTGCCCACCACGGATATCGAAACCCGGATTTTAGCGTTGTAAGTCCGCAAACATACTGGCACTTGTAAACATGATTCCTGTTTGTTTGTTTTTTTAGTTTCGCGCAAAGCTGCACGAGGGATATCTGCGTTATCCGTCCCTAATTTAACAGTGTACGACTAAAGAGAGGGCAGCTAGTCATCACCACCCACCGCCAACTCTTGGGATACTTTTTTAACCAACGAATAGTGTGATTGCCTGAAACATTATAATGTCCCCACGGCTGAAAGGATGAACATGTTTGGGGTGATGGGGATTCGAACCCTTGACCCTCTGGTTACGAGTTGAGCGCCCTAACCACCTGGTCATGCAGGGTCATGATTTGTGTTTGACAGATGTTCTTCTTAACTACGATACCATGAATACCCGGATTAAATATCATAGGCAATGAATACCTAGATTAAATATCATAAGTTCTTCTTACACCCTATCATGATAAATGACAAATTATACAGATTTACTTTATATATTCTTTATTCATTAACAAGAAACTGTCTAAGAATTTTTTTTTTTCAAATGTGAAAATCTAAGAAAACCTGTTTGGATTAATCAATAAACCTAGAATGAGTGCACAGGTTTTATTACCTCACGAATGGCCTCATTTTAGATTTATTTGTATAAAACTTGAAATTTTCGGAAGTTCTTTTAGTGTTGTTGTCCAAGACAATGAATATACTTGAAGATCATAGAGTCCAGTCGGTTACATTCTACGATGAAATTACTTCATAGTTGAAATTATACAAAATGTTATAAAACAATATCAAACGAGCACTTTGATAAGTCAAAAGCCTTGGTATTCATTTAACAGCTCAGAGCCTAATATAAGTGAAGCCATTATTCTTTCATAATTACCAGTGAAATATTTCGACGTAATAGCTGATGCTACGAAAACAGAGTCAGAATGAGAAGGAAACTAAATTTTTAATAAAGTTCTAGTTTTATAATCTGTCAGTATTGAAGCAATAAAAGTAATATCTTGTGACGTCATTTACTAGTGTTGAGGACACAATTCTACAACACTGCCTAGGGTGTTTACATTTTAAATATAAACGGTTTTTTATTTGCTTTCTAATTGACGGATGAACTGAATATGCTTATTAAGCAGAAAGAAATTAAAGAAATCTTTACGGTACAATAAATAATAGGAACATTTATTAGCTCCAAACACTACCTTAATCAATTCCTGTAAATATTACAATATGTTACGAAAAACCTTCAGCTCGATCAGTTGTGACGACAATATAATTGCAAAAAGTTTATCCTGCTATTCGGTTAAGAGTAGCGGCATGTTAAATGGAAGGTTAGTGCCAACTAGCTGGTCATGCTCTGCAGTTCCAAGTTAAATATGGACATGTTTGAACACTAGGGATCTTTTTCATCGCCATTTAGTCCCTGTACCACGTAAGTTCCATTTCAGCTTGAAAATTCCACTACAACATTTAGCCATGCTAGAAGACGATGCAGAAAAGTGAAAAATCCAGAATATGGAGAAACTATTTCAAATGGAATTTAATTATTTGGGATAGTAAGGCCAAGTGACACTAAGCTTAAAATAAAGACATATCTAGCGTGGCAATGTTGCGTCAACTATCTGCACTATGACTTTTAATTAGAAATAAAACGTAAATGGTCGGATGCATCAACATTAAATATTATTTCACATCTATAGAGGGAGGTAATGTTTGTAGAACTGTAATTGACTTTAGAGGCTCTAATACACAGAATGTCTCATTTTATTCATACAGACTTTGACTTATGATCACATAGAAACACAGCATAACATTAAGATGAAGCAAGAGAATGTGTGCAAAGTGAACTCTTTACGTCACTAAAACATAACCCAGATAGTAAAAACAAATTATATCCCTCGAAGCTTAAGACTGAAAATTACAAAAATAAACAGAATTTAAGATATTACCAACAACATTAAAGAATTTAATAATACGTGAATTTTGTTAATAACTGGGTTAATTTATTGATAATTTTAACTTCGTCATGCATGGAATATACGCAGATAATACAAGATTCAAAACCTAAAATACCCTTTCTTTGTGGAAACAATTGAGTAATTTCAAAAAGAGTAGAATTAGTTGGGAAAAAGCTATTCGCTGTGATACATGAATAACCCAATAGATGATCTCACCATGTTTGTTTGTTGTTTTTTTAGACTGCACACATGAGAGTCATTAGATTTTATTTTATTTGGATCTAAAGAAAAAAGAATTTATTTACCTGTTTTCTGCTACATGTATGACAGGTAAGTAATTCAGTGTCACAGTTAATAAAACTTAATATTTGTCCAACTTGTATCGTTTGATTATACCTAAAACTTGTAAATATTAAAATCAAAACTTACATTACTTTAAAAATATTAGAAATGAAATTTGTTTGTTTGTTTGTTTTTAAATAATGTCATACAATCTATAAAACAAGTTTCATTCACGAGAAAATAAAAGGTGGTTTTGATATACAAAATTATTTTAAACTGATGATTTATCGCTATTTACGTCGTATTTTTATTATCTTATAAATGACAGTGTGCAAGATATTTTATTAATAAATTAATGGAAATAAAATTATATGGACAAAATTAAGTAAAATAATGTGTGTGTGTGTTTTTAGCTTTTAGTTTCAGAACAGCGAACACGCTGTTTATTTCAAATTTGTTCGACAATTGAAAATTCAGAGTTTCTGAGGAATTACGTTAATGAGTTATATAAACCGCTGATATACTAGTGGCGTGAGAACAAATGATTAAGGAGTCGGTGAATCGATGACACATGTTAATACCAGCTTCCCTTATAGCATCTTATGAGAACCTATTAAATTTTATAAACTTTATTTTTACTGGTTTATAGATCATAAGAGTCGAAGTAAAGAAACTATTTATATATGTAGTATAGTAAAAAAAAAAAAAAAAAAAAAAAGGCATTTATTTTCAACAACGGAATATAGAAACTAAGTGAAGGTTTAATAGGAGAAATAAAATTTTCACAATAAACACTAATATTATATGCTTTTTCAGTACCAGACTGATTTTATACATTTGACTTGAATTATTAGAACAAAAACATTTTACAACACAAAAGAGCACTAGGATCAGTAGTGTGAAGTGTTTTATGCGTTGTGTTCACTATTATACTAAACAGATACATTTTATAATATTTCTACCACAGAGACATAATAACAACAAATACCATAAACAGAAAAGGCCTACATTTCATAATAATCAAAAAACCGTAGCAAAAGACAAATTTTAACATATTTTACAAATACACCAGCTTATATCAGGCTATATCTTAGAATATGCAGCGATAAATAATATCTATGGCAAATAAAGAACTCTACCTTTCTAGAAGATTGTAATATATGTAATAACACGCATCCTACGTACTAAAAAGCCTTAACAACTTTGTAGAAATCCCAGTATGGCACAAACGAGATCACGTACAGCAACTAAAACTCGCTGAACTCTATCTTTTAATAATTTTATAGTAATGTTAGTATTATTTTGGCCTAATGTTTTGAACAATGTTTATAATGAAAAGGAGTTCGAATAAGTCCATCAAAAATACGACACTGCTCAGCATATAATACTCTATTTTCAATAATTCACATTAAACAACTTTTTATATTTTCAAAAAAAATTTAAATTTTATATTCACAAGTAAAACAATGCCTTGTTTCTAACAGTCCTTTTCAAAATATATTATTTGATTGTAAGTTCTACGGAAAAATTTGATCAGTATTTCACGCCAGGAAGAGAGCAACTGAGAAAAGGAAACTGAAACGTCAAATGGTTGGGAGTTAAGAGAAATAACACTTTGTGATTAGAGACAAATGATATTTTGTGATTAATAGATTAAGAATTCACATAAACATTGTAATTGTACCATTTTCTCTTTTTTTCGAAGTCAACGAAGAATTATTTACCAATACCGAACAACTCTGAAGAATATGGCTCGTTTGGTCAAGATTTTCGTAAAATAGAGACGTAGCTTGTTCTGACAACAGAAAGACATATACTCAGACAGGAACTATTTGTGAAGGTGAAAAATATCATTGAAGCTTACACACGTGTATAAATAGTTCCTATACTGGTTATCATGGTAAATGATCGAAATAAATCCTGAGTTAAGGACCTTTTAGATAGCACCATTGAAATCATCCACAGTACCGATGGTTAAAAACTCTACAGTTTGTTATCGTTGGAAACATGAGACCCAATTGGAATTTCAAAGTATTACATTCATATTTAATTCAAACTTCAAACACTTGTTAAACTTCAAAGAGGGTAACGTAAACTTCAAAGAGGATAATGTTTTCGGACGAATAGGTACTCGCTAAACTGCTGGCCTTCTACTCCGCCTCCATTGGATGCCATCATCTTAAAGCCATTATTCAACAGACGTGTAATCGTTTGCAGTGAATTTAATTTACAGTAGCCATTTAATGGAAATCTGATGACATGTTTAGAATCTGCATTCCAGGCTACTCCACTACGAGCGTCCATTAACGTCTGACTAATTTCGGGAAAGACTTCCTCCACTACTGACCTTTCCCCACTGATTGTTATTCGTTCTCCGAGATCGGGACTAACCTTAAGGGCCAAGCACTGAAAACCTGTGTCATTGTTTTTATCGTCATTATTAGGTGTTCCGCGGTTCTCGTAGTGGTTATCATTGGAATTGGAGTGACAGTTATGATCCTGCTTTTTACGATGACGATCTTTCTTGAGGTTCTCCAACATTTTTACCAGCGGAGGTATGTCATAGAATTTCGCTTCCTCCAGTAAGAGATCCTGCTCCTTGAAGTCTTCTGAAACAGAAAGTTTGTTGGTTCGAAGAAAGTTCAAAACATGACGGAACATCTTTCCATCTCGGTCTATAAAGTAATGTTGTTTCAACGTGTCTAAGACGATAGGAATGCTTCCGTTAAACATTCGTGCAAGGCGAGAATCTGGATGTCTGAAAGTATCGTCAATAAGAAAATAAGTACTTAGATAATCAAATGCAAAAACAATCACAGCAGCCGCCATTAGCTATAAAACACTGTGTTTTTTAAAAACACAAATGTTTTTAAAGATACTTTTAACCACAGTTTGTAGATTTATTCCTTTTTACATCTACATTACGTGCAATGGTTTTAACAATTTAATGTGAAATGGCTAAAACGCCAAAAGTTTTATAATGATTACTTTCAAAAATATAACTAAAAGTAACTCATGGATTTGCTTTTATTGCTTTTGTTTGGCTTGCGCAAAAAACAACAACAAAAAACAACCTCTTGCTTACTTTTAAGGAAAACAGCCATTTTTATGTGATATATTACTTACCGTAACACGGTAAACATGATATTATATAACTAGAGAGACATTATTCAGTATAATGTGAAAGTCTCAGGAGTAAAAAAAAAAATGAATTAGTTCAAAAATATCAACTAAATTAAACGGTAAAAAAATTCAAATCCAACAGCTTTTGTCATCTTAAGAGTTAAGGTACAGATTGAACTGTTGACCGACTCTAAATTAAATTATTTTCCCTTTAACCTTTTAGCGTCTTCACGTTTATCACGTGTATAACTCAAAATAAAGTGTTAAAAAGACATCTAACCCTGAGCAGGTAAGACATTGTCAAAGAAATACAGCAATTACGTTCCCTCTTCATGGCACCCCAGTGTGCCCAGAATTATTATAGTTTCCTGAAGGATTGCGATAATGACCTCCCCTACTGATATCAAAGATATATGGCCAAGTTCGCTATGCAAACAGTAAATATTGCTTCACATTGGTCTTGTTAAAGATACCTAAATGATCACAAAATAAACGTTCTTGCAAGAACGTTTTATTTAACATGTTTTCTTTTTTATTAGAATAGTTAGATTGACTCAATTTTCCTAGTGATGTCCTAGTTAAAGCCAAAGCGCTCCACTTTCAAAATTCGCAGACCTTTACCTTCGTAAGGTGACTATCTTTATTCATTGATACAGGAATTTAATAAATTGTTTTTTAGAAATAACAAGATTACTAAAAAAAGTGTTAAAAGCAATGACATAACTTAGTACAATATGTTTTCCTTGCTTTGGGGCAACCTCTGAATAGGTTTAAGAAAATGTTTAAAAAGCTGTATGCCTCGATTTCAAGACAAAATGATCATTCGGCGAAATATAATTCTGGTATTTATTTAAATTTCCTTGAAGGAGTATCGTATAAATACTGGCTTTTCGTCAAATATTCTCTTAACTTGATAAGAATACAGTTTATTCATAACAATTCAATGCATATTAGATGCAATGTCCTCTCACTAAATATTAATAGTTAATTACACTTTAGGAATTACACTCTTCCCTCGTCTGTGGTTCTTAATAAGATGGCTGTATTTTCGCTTTGCTGTTCAACAACATAATCTTCGTCGTAACATGCTTCTGGAAAGGAAGAAGATTGGTTGGACCATATAACCTTGTCAATGTTTGTACATCTCCACCACTGCTGGTTGTCCGTCAGCTTCCAAGATCACATTTGAAATACAGGCCAAATAAAGAAAAGTTCCATTGAAGCCGAATAGTTTATTTCTTTTGTTTTGTTTTGAAGTTGAACACAAACTACATAATGGGCTTTCTGTTCCTCTGCCTATCACAGGCATCGAAACCCGGTTTCTAATGTTGTACGTCCGCAAACATACCGCTGAGCCACTGGAAAGCGAATTGTTTGTTCGTTTGTTTTTTTCAATTTTGCGCATGTTACACCAGCAGTATAACACTAGAGGGAAGGCAGCTAGTCATTACTACCTACCGCCAACTCTTAGACTTCTCTTTTACCAACAAATAGTGGGATTGACCGTAACATTATACGTTATAATGTGACGGTCTATCCCACTATTCGTTGGTATAAGAGTAGCTCAAGAGTTGGTTGTAGGTGATGATGACTAGTTGCCCTCCCTCTTGTCTTACACTACAAAATTAGGAACAGCTAGGACAGATAGCCGTCGTGTGTCTTTGCGTAAAAATTCAAAACAAAACCTATTAAACGTAGCGTTATCATCTAAGCGACTGATACAAGAAGGAATTTAACGAACTTTAATTTTACACCCTTGTGTTTTCAGAAAATATCAATATTTTTTATTCGAATTATTTCTGTAAAATTCCAATTAAAGAAAGAAATCTGTTGTAACTCAAACTTTGAGAGATGCTTGAGCTAATTATCAGACCGTTTGACTTTTATACAGTTTCTCCTTCAAAAACGGCCCAGTATGGCTAGATGGTTAAGACACTCGAGGGTCACGGGTTCGAATCCTGTCATACCAAGCATGCCCGCCCTTTCAGCCGTGGGTTCGTTATAATGTACGATCTATCCCACTATTCGTTGGTAAAAGAGTAACCCAGAGTTGGCGGTGAGTGGTGATGACTAGCTGCCTTCTCTCTAGTCTTACATTGCTAAGTTAGGGATAGCTAGCACAGGTAGCCCTTGTGTAGCTCTGTGCGAAATTCAAAATAAAACAAATCAAGACGCAATTAACTCCCTATCTTTCTCTGTGCGTGTATATATGTATGTTTTCTGGAGGGTTATTGGTTTTTTGAAATGACTTTTTTCTGTTATTAATTGCTACATAGGTTAGAACTCAAAGTAACGATATCTAAAACACTAGATAAATTGATAGCAGTTCTTTTAATCATAAACTTGTTGTAGCTTTAATAGAAAAACAAGCACGTCCTGCTGTAGTTGGTAGAAAGTTTATAAGAGAGATCTAATGCTCTTCCTGCAAGTTTCCATTCGTCTTCCTTGGAATAAAATTATTCTGATAAACGTTGGCCATGGCAGGGGAGGGTTGACAGACTTGTATCAGAAGGACATAGCCGCAAGGCACAGCTAAACATTCACTAGGCAATTGGCTGTTAGATCGGTATGAAACGGTTATTGTGAGTTCCATACACGAATTCGTGATGTACATTCACCAGGCGTTTCCTGAAACAATACAAAAAGTAAGCCGTTATGCAAGTCGATCAGCTTGTCTTGGTTTAGAACAAAGTGTTTCGATGAGGTTACTGTCCCCAATAAAGACGTATCTGACCTATTGTTGCCACTTTAAACAATGAACCATCTTCTATTTGAAAGGAATGTCACATCCCACCTACAAAATTTAATCTACGTAACATCTTCTTGCGATTCTCCACCCATCTAAAACACTAATAGAAAGTGATAATTTTTCTCTCGTCGTTGTTGTTTGATTTTATTGAGTACTATAGGATAATCAGCATTCGTCTGCTCTAAAGATTAGTTACTTGGTTTATTTACCTAAAACAGACTCAATATTGCGCTGAAAAAAATGAACACGTTACTGAATCATTTTCACAAAACAACATGAATTTTGTTATACATAGTAAATAATAAGTTATACCCGATTACCGCACATTTTCACTTGCTGTTATAACAGTCTTTGTATAAAATTATAGGGCTGTCCCGCTGCTAATTGTTTGTTTGTTTTTTTTAATTTCGCGCAAAGCTACAAGAGGTCTATCTGCGCTAGCCGTCCATAGTTTGGCAATGATAAACTACAGAGAAAAAAGCTAATCAACATCAACCACCTCCAACACTTGGGATACTCTGTTATGAACGAATAGTGGAATTGACAGTCACATTATAATGCTTACATGACTGAATGGATGGGCATATTCAGTGATGGGAATTCGAACCCGCGATCATAAGATTGCGAGTATAACGCTTTAATCACTAGGCCTTCCCTGTTAACAATTATATTTTATTGTACTGAACACTTTAGAAATCGAAACCAGTTTTTTTGTCTAAGATAATAATTTGGCTACTTCTACAGTAAGTAGGTTTCGTTCAAGTATAATAGCTCTCTGTGAATCAGCGGTAAGTCTGTGTGTGGGCTTATAACTCTAAAAATCGGGCTTCAATACTGCAATAGTAAGAGCACAGAGAGCCAGCACTTTGTCTAGCTTTTTGTTTATGAACAATCAAACAAATAATTCAAGTGTAAAACGATTCTGAAATACTTTTACTCTACATAACCTATTCTTTACTGATATGCTTGTGACAATGTCAAATACCATAACAAATACCTTTATCATCTGTTACAATTATATCATCTAAACGTTTGTCATTCTTTTGTCAAATGATTAAAACTGACTTTAAAAATCTACTCTTATCTCTTTCTTTAGAAGCAGTGCAGAATAATCAACTGCTGTTTGCGACTTATACTGTCTTTCATTAATATAATCAACTGTACCATAGTTCAGTCTCTAGGAAACCTAGAGTTAAAAAATTAGTATGGCGCTTAGTTACAGATCACCACAAACACTTTAAACTTAGTTACATAAATGCCACAATATCGATTAGTTTAAAACAGTAAGTAAAGTGTTCAATTAAAGATTGATAGTGATTAAAAGAAATATAATATTTAGAGACAAATAAAAGCGATCGATTTCTTGTATGAATGAAGACTGGGGACAATGTATTCACGAACAAAAAGTAAATACAGTTGTTAGTCCACTAGTTTGTTTGGGTACGTTCAAATTCTAAACTTGTTACTTCATATATAATATTATTAAGATATTCTAATTGGTGGGTTACTATCTGTTCCAGTGATTGGAATGAGTTATATCTCGCTGCGATTGGTTTAAGAAGGTGTTAAGAATTGCTTATGCAGAAATGTATTGTAATAGTCTGCGTCATCTCTGACAAAGTATTCCATTTGTTGACTGGCTATCATGTCTTTATTTTTGTTAATGTTTAAAATTTAACTGTATATCAGGGGAAATACTCGAGCTTCGCGCACGAAACATTTTCAGCTACAGCGCGTAGAACGGCTTTAAGTTTCTTTTTTTTCTTTTCTTTTTTCAAGTAGAAATGTTTAGCTAATGGCTCTTTCATCCCTTGACCCTTTTGAGATCTAATTGCAGTTTTAGGCCCAGGAGGTCAAATTTTTTTCGATTAATACATCATTCATACTTGAAATTAATTTAATCCTGCCTGAAAGAATTTCAATTTTAGGGTAGGCCGACAGAGATCATGATGAGTAATAAAATCGAATCGTGTATACGCGCGCTTCACATTTCATTTTACTGGTGCACAAAAATACAGCTAATAAAAAATCAAACAAAGGTCTTATAGATTAGTTTACCTTAATCCTATCTAAAATAATTCCAAGTGCCACGCTATTGGGGATTGTCTCTTGTTTTATTGTTGTGCTCTGTATTTGAAGTACAAAATTTATTTTAAAAAATAAAAGGCAGTGCTATGTACTTAGAGCAATTAAAACAGTTAAGTGTTTTTAATTACCTCATGTATGAGGCAAGGTAGTTACAGTTCAAAAGGAATCTGACAGCCGTCTAGGGCATATCACTTACTGCAAATAGGATAAACTTATTCCACAACACGTGATACACACAAAACTCTAGTACAAAAGATACCTTGAGTCTAATGGTGTCATCTCGATCGAATTATCTAATAAGATACACCAACGGCTCTTTGAAAACATTGGTATCTGGATCAAACATTAAAACACAACAGAGGGACAGTACGGTTACTCTTTATAATCAAACACAGACTCACACACGAAACCTTAACACAAACACTGTTGTTTGAGATGGAGCTCTGAGAGAGCAAATCAATTCCCCTAAATTCCCTTCCTTTCGAAATGCTTAGTAGTATTTATAACTATTCCTCCCTTACATGTATGGTGACGTCATTCATACTTCCATACTCACAATTTCTTGTTGCATGGTTTGATGAAATTTTAAGAGTTTTCCACGCACGCACACACTTTACACTTTGGGTTATACAGATTCATTATCACAACTCACTGTAAACCTTACATAGAAAGCATTCGATTCAGTGAGAGTTATTTTATATCTCGTTTGTGAAGTACAAGATCGAGGTTTAGATTCAACCGAATCCAGTAAAATCTGCTGCTTAGGCTTTTAAAAGTATATTGAAAAACACATAAAGTCGTTGTTCTATTTCCTTGTTAATTTGGATTCGTATAAAATTATCTACACTATTCATCCCTAATTTTAAAATGATACACAAGAAAAACAATGTCTATTCAAAACCACCTTAGACAGGTGGGTTAAGGCATGCGACTCGTAATCTGATGGTCGCGGATTTGCATCCCCATCACACCAAGTATGCTCGCCTTTTCAGCCGTGGGGGCGTTATAATGTTACAGTCAATCCCACTGTTCGTTGGTAAAAGAATAGCCCAAGAGTTGGTGGTGGGTGGTGATGACTAGCTACCTTCCCTCTAGTCTTACACTACTATATTAGGGACGGCTATCGCAGATAACCCTCAAGTAGCTTTGCGCGAAATTGAAAGAAACAAAACCACCTCCCATCAATTTTCGGATTATTACCCTTCTGAGACCAAACAGTAAAGTTTTAACCATCAAACTTATAACGCATCCACGGTCCTAAAGAATAGAACGATTTTCTCTCTGGCACCGCCTCCATTTCCCTCTCTTTTTTCTTCAGATAAGAAATGTAAACTACGGAAGCTAGGTTCCATGGTCATGCTTGCTTACCATTTAGCAGAGCATACATTCGTTGTACAAGTCTTCTAAAAGATGGCGCTGTTTACTAATTTAGATATTATGTGTGTGTATATTTTCTTATAGCAAAGCCACATCGGACTATCTGCTGAGTCCACCGAGGGGAATCGAACTCATGATTTTAGCGTTGTAAATCAGTAGACTTACTGCTGTATCAGCGGAGGACTAGAGATTGTGATATAAATTAACCTGCACAACAGATAATAAAATTTCCCCATATATGAAATAAACTTAGTACAAAACAAGAAAACTACAAACAATGGAATGAATTAAAGAAACAAACTTATGAGTAAACCTAATATACACTAGATACAAAGAAATATTTCCGTACATGCTCGCCCTTTCAGCCGTGGGAACGTTATATTGTTACGATCAATCCCACTATTCGTTGGTAAAAGAGTAGCCCAAGAGTTGGCGGTGGGTGGTGATGACTAGCCGCCTTCCCTCTAGTCTTACACTGCAAAATTAGGGACGGCTAGCACAGATAGCCATCGAGTAGTTTTATGCGTAATTCAAAACCAAACAAATACAAAGAAATTTAAGTAAAATAAAATCCTCTGTACTTGTGAGAGCAAAGTATATGACGTTAAGAAATAAATAAATGCAATAGAAAGTGCGCTAAATATATAAAACCAAACATACCAGATTACTTTTTTATGTGATTTAGAATAAACTTTCTTATAAATGTATACTTACTTTTTCGTTTAGACTACTTGTAGTTAAAAATGATGTAGCAGCATTATCAGAACGCTACGTAAAGGTAAAGAATCTCACTTTTATCTTTACAAACATATTTTGCAGCAACATAATTACATATAGCTTTACCTAATACTAAATTTATTAACTATGTTAAATTAGTGGCTTAAAATCTACAAACAAAGAATTAAAACTAAAAACCAGTTAAGAGGATGACATTTTAAACTGAGTAAACCATAATGTTCGTATCGCCTAAACGGTCAGGTCAGAGACTCAAAAGATTTACATTTAGCTGTACTAATAATGAATTATTAACCAGAGAAAAGGCAACTATTAAGCAGCGCCCCCTGCCACAAAAGATTTTCCCAATTTTCGTAATTAAATAATGGGATTGGCTTCCAGTCTTATAACGCATTCAAAGCTGAAAGTGTTGGGCGGTATTACGTCTTATGTTATAGATGGTTTAGGAAATATTGGAGTTTGTATAACCAAGGGAAAGAAAGCTGCCTACAAACAGTGGTGTGTAGCAGCTAAGCTCATATTCATAATGGCTTCTGTCGTATTTTATTTGTTATTTATGTTTAATTCACAAACATATTCTTGGTCAAGCGTTCGTCATTGCTTATTTTTACATATTCGGCTTTAATTGTGTGAATTTAACTTAAGGAACATGACTTTAGATGTTATAACACAAAACTTATGAACTAAAAATAACTTCGAATTTGTTAATGCTACCTAATTATGATAAATAACACAGTAAACGTTTTTATTTATATATAGTGTCAAAAGTATCTGATTATTTTTTATGTTGGAGTACTGGTTATAAACACGAGAAACTAGGTCACCTAGATTTCGAAATTCATATTACCGTAGATGACTCATAAAAAATTTTGGCAAATTCTTGCTAAAATACATATCAACATTGCGTTCCGATGTTACTAGTTACCCCATCCTATTCAACTAATCAACGTTTTTCTTAATTCATGTTGGTTTGATGTGATGAGAAAAAAGATCATATTGGAGACAGGCTCTTATTTATTAATTCATTCCACCTCTTTCAAGAACTAGAGCGATAAGTCCAACGACGATTGCATAAGATCACTAAAGCCACGTAAAGATATCATTTGTCCCGGCAGGACATCCGTTTTGGTGCGCTTTTAGGCCGTTTTTCTTCCTTTCCCTTGAAATATTACTGACACAGAGAGGGCGCTGCAGACAGTAAGAGCAAGGAAGTCGGCAATCCTCTAGGCTAACTTGACACCTGTGTCCTGGCCTAGTAAATATGTGAGATGGGGTCATACATTCTGTCATCGTCATTCCTCTGACCTGAACTAAGGACGGTAAAGTTAGGTTTCGAGAATGGGTTGTTGTACTAGAATCTCATTTTATTATTGACTGCAAGTACCATATATATATATATTAGTAAGCAGGGCGTGTATTCGTTGTGTATTTATGACAAAATGTTTCCAGTGTTGTATTTTTGCCTAGTCCATTTACCACAACGACTCATGATGATCAATTTTTGCGAAACCGTCAAGCATTAAAGAAATTTATCCATTAGAAACAGGTGTTTCACACGAAATACGTATAACAAAATAAACGACATTAGATTTGAAGAACCTACCTTAGATTAAGTCAAACCACTAAAATACCTAATTATAAAAAATATATTAGAGGAGATCAAGTCGCATGCAGGCCCTACTAATAAAATTATAGTTTATTATTTTATGTAACGTGCCACGTAATACATACAAGTTAAGTATGCATACTGCCGCTTTTTTGAGGTAATAGAACTCATAGCTAAATGCCAAAGTCGTGCTCTTACATAACAAAATAATTTTAAACTCATATATCATTAACCTCAAAGTTCGTTAAGAAAGAACTTAACTCGCTATGAATACAAAAGTATCTAATTAATTTTATCTTTGCGTATTTTAATGGTAGTAGATTAATATATTTCGATTCAAGTCTAATATATTAATCGAAAGATGCTTTCGAAAGTAATAATGTCAGTATAGCTTACATAAAAAAAAAACATCTTATACGTTGATAGCAAAATAATTCTAAAAACTTAGGATATGTAGAAACAAAAAATGTATGACTGTTCGAGATCTGATGGATAAGTTTTGAAAATAATTTTCTAATTTAACACAGACGTAAAATTAGGTCCTACTAAGATTTGAAATTTTTTCGTGTAAGAAATGTTCATTAATGTTAAATGATGCAGTGAAAAACGAATGGCAGTAAACTATAGTTTTTAGATAAAAGGTTATGAACGTAAAAAAGTTATTTATTTATTTAAAGAAAAATAATTTTTTTGAGAAATGAATTTCTCTAATTTCTTCAATTTGTAACATTAGTTCTAGCCTAATTCACATAATATTTCATCTTTCTATATTTTCATATCTTTCATTTATCTTTATACCTTTCATATTTCTATCTACACACACACACACACATATATATATATATATACACACACACACACACGAGCCGTGCATCTGTGATTTATTGTTTGTTTGTGATAATTACGTAAGGAGTATCTGTGCTCTATCCACCAAGAATATCGCAACCCGGTTTATAACGTTTAAGTCCTCAGACATGCCGCTGTGCCACTGTGGATCTGAGTGTTTGTGTCTGTAGCGTTCTGCATCTCCTGAACGGTTAACCATAGAATATATATCAAAATTACCTTACAGTAAATGCATTCATTACTTCCAATACCTAAAATTTCATATCGATATAAAATAAATCTGCCATTCATTGTATATTTTAAACAGTTATTCTTCGAAACAAATTAAAATATATATATATTTCTTTTTTTGTAAGGGAATTTCACGAGAAAATGGGACTTCTTTCAACTGACTGAAAGAAATATTTTGAAGATAGGAGAAAAACATGCATGCATAGAGGAAGAATTTTGAGTATATATTTACTGTTGTTCCATTTGTATACACACACGTACACTTTTTTTATATTTATAGTCATATTACAAAAACACATGATTTTTATCGTACCATGTTTAATTGCAACTATAAAAAAGTGTTCAGGTCAGTAACGATCTTTTCTTGCTCTCAAATATATATCAAGGAACGGTGGCATCCAGCGAAACAAAATCCCCACAGCTACCTAGCGAACCTGAGCGCTCTCTTCTGCTGGATGCATCCATTGCATCAAAGTCCAAACATTTTTTGCAACAATGTATTGCCGTCAGTTTCTTTTGCTTAACAACGAAATCAATGCAATCTTTCTTATTGTCATAACATATGGAATGACAAAACACAGTTTTAAAGACCTACTGGACAATATTATTACATATATTATGTGATACAAGCAACTGGTTTGACTGCACATTTTATATTTATTCATTACTATCTTCAGGAAAGTTACTGTTGCATTGTTTCAGTAGGTACCTGTCTAAAATAGGTGTTGTTATAAGATGTATTCTGTGCCTTCCTTGTGTTTTATGACCTAAATTCGAAAGTAAAAATTCCTTATTCTCTGATGAATAAAAATGAGTGATTACCTACAGAGATATTCAATTGATTTTTACTCGGCATTTGACATATCAAAATTGTAAAATAAATAAAAAACATTGATGCTACCCGACATTTTACCAAGAAAGCGAATTATTATAACATGACAAATATATACAGTACTATGTAATTGCACTATGTAACAAAATTTTTACTTTTTCTTGTTCCTGAGCAGAAAGTGTTATTTTCCCAATTGCTTATGCCTAAAGTAAATGGAAAAGACCGATTTTTCTTTTTCAAACTTTTCTTTTAGTGACCTGAATAATAAAATTTTCAAATTTACCCATTTTCTAAAACATTTCAGGTAGATTCACTGCTGAGTAGCTGATAGAGAATTTTCTCGAACTTACAATAATTTTCAAGGACTTTCTAGAATGTCGTAGAACTTACGAGAATTTTCATGAACCTTTTAGAATTTTCTAGAACTTTCCACTATAATATATATACAGGGGCTCACCACTCATCACTTCAGTTTAGTTCTAGTTGCCTAAGTGAACACATAGACCTATCTGATTTTCTCAGAGATGGCATCAAGAAGTTGCAAGCATTCTCCAGATGCATTCTGCTATATATGTGGCCAATTTATCAAGACAAGAGCGAAAAGTACTCTTTGACACCATCTGTTAAAATGTGTGAAGCCTACAAGGCATATTTTGGCATGCCTGTCGGGGATCAAAATAAACCCTGGACACCTCGTTTTACCTACGAGCACTACAAAGAAACTCTATAAGGTAAGACGGACAATTTTTGCTTACTTGAATAGTAGTTATTGTTTTGAATTAAGCACAAAACTACACAATGGGCTATCTGTGCTATTCCCACCACGGGTATCGAAACCCGGTTTTTAGCGTTGTAAGTCTGTAGACATACCGCTGAGCCACTGGGGGGCTGCTTGAAGATTTTATATTATACAAAATTTAGACCTTTTCAAATTTAATTATCTTTTAATTTATTTTTTAAACTTCTAATAGTATAGAAAAACTGTCACATATTAAATATTTTGCATCAAACTCTTACACATTAGGCTTTACCAAGTTCCCCTGTTATCTTTACCTCTGGGAGAGCAGGGACACCATAGTACACTACAACAGGAAGCAGTGACCACAACAAACCGAGTTCTCTGTGGGGAGGCACATGTCAAGTGTGGTCTACTAGTAGACCTCCAGAAGGTGTTGTTCACACCATTGCACATAAAATTGGATCTTATGAAACAATTTGTCACAGCTCTTGATAAGGAGTCTGTAGCCTTCAAGTGTCTTCGAGACTTCTCACCTGAGCTGTCTGAGGCAAACGTCAAAGCTGGTGTCTTCGTTAGACCACAAATAAAGAAGATCTTGGAGTGCATAGAATTTTTCCAAAGAAGTTCAGTAGGAAAGGATAAAAAAGCTTGGGGTAGTTTTGTCGCAGTGGTTTGGGGCTTCTTGGGCAATCAAAAGGCCGAAAATTATGTGGAACTGGTTGAGGCTCTGATGAAGAACTTCGGCAAAGCGGGCGGCAGGATGTTCCTGAAAGTCCATATTCTTGACGCTCGTATTGATAAATTCAAGGAGAACATGGGAGCATACTCAGAGGAACAAGGCTGGTGCTTCCACCAATATATATATACTGGGCTTTGAACGCCACTACTAAGGAGCGTATAACAAAAACATGATAGGAGACTATATTTTGAGGCTGATACTTGAAAGTGATTTACATTACAGTCGCAATCTCGAAAAGCAACTCACTTCTAAACATTTTGTTCATTTTTGTATAACTTTAGTATAAATACATGTAAATCTTGATTCATATGTTGTTTTATTCAGACATTATGTAAATAAAAATATGCAAGTTTCCCCGTTTTTACAAAGAAAATATGTTAATTTCTAAAATTCATTATCCAGATCACAAAAGCAAAGTCTGAAGGGAATAATAACCATTTTGTGTACAATTACAACATAAGCAGTTAATAAATACATAAAACATACTATCCAGGAGCAAAATTTGTGTTACATAGTGTTATAAATTGCACTTTTGCCTTTGATACCTTAATTTGTTCAGACCTTGTTAAAACATTACTAAAAGCAGATGAATGCATTCAGACAATTATATTATGGAAAATAAACAGCCTACAGGTGACGTTGTTTTGGTCTGTAGATGATAATGTAGACTTTACAACCTTGACTATTCATTTCACTCAATAACACAATACCGGCACGCTGTATACAAGAGGGTCAACCATTTAACACTAAAAACAGATATCTACTAGTGTGGTTTCTCTCAGCCCTCGTTTCACCTGTTAAAACACGAATCTCATTAGAGAAATGCTAGTCAGTATTTACAGATTTAACACAAACTGTAGCCTAACACCATAAGTTTGTTATTTAGCAGTCTTATTGACATTCTGGGAGACAATTATTAGTCATACTTATGTTTAATTTGGTAAACAAAAATAAATTACACATGCACGGCTTCAAGTTGCACCCTACACTTTCTCCTATATGTGTTGTATAAAAAATATATAGCCGTCCGGTATCAGTTTCTTGAAAGTTTGGAAAACTAAATGTTTTCATTAGCGATAAACTACTAATACAGTGCTTAAACTAAAGAGCTTGAGCTAACAGATTTACTGTTATACATTTATTTTAATCCCTACGTTTATTTCACTTTGATCCATGTGACATACATTGTTGGATGTATATTTCGCAAGTCCCGCCTGTTATCTAAATTTGTAGAAAACTCTCTACAGAAAAAATCACAAATATATGGTTAACGAAAACATTAGCATGTCTTCGAATAATTTTGAACATTCGAGAATCTTGCCTTAAAGTATATAAACCGAGATGCCGAGAGACAGAACAGAATATTTTTGGTCGCTACAATCAGTATACTATAAATCTCGGAAGCTATAATTGTGATAATCGCTTAGTGATCAGAAACGATAGAATTTGACCAGAAACGCTTATAGATTTTGAACTTTACAAACAGGGCCTGGCATGGCCTAGCGCGTTAAGGCGTGCGCTTCGTAATCTGAGGGTCGCGGGTTCGCGCCAAACATGTTCGCCCTCCCATCCGTGGGGGCGTTATAATGTTACGGTCAATCCCACTATTCGTTGGTAAAAGAGTATCACAAGAGTTGGCGGTGGGTGGTGATGACTAGCTGCCTTCCCTCTAGTCTTACACTGCTAAATTAGGGACG
Organism: Tachypleus tridentatus; assembly: GCF_004210375.1. Classification (NCBI taxonomy): domain Eukaryota; kingdom Metazoa; phylum Arthropoda; class Merostomata; order Xiphosura; family Limulidae; genus Tachypleus; species Tachypleus tridentatus. The sequence goes on along the minus strand of NC_134835.1, from coordinate 52,473,660 downwards.
GCTAGCACAGATAGCCCTCGAGTAGCTTTGTGCGAAATTCCAAAAAACAAACAAACGAACAAACTTTACAAACCGTTCAACTTCAGTGAATTAACTTCACACGTTAATATTTCTACGAGGACATTAAATATCTCTGTCTGTAAAAAGTCAGATTATAAGCAGCATGAGTCCAACCAAGCTACCCAGCTTAAGCGAGTTGCAACAATATCAACTCGTTTTCTCGTTGTGAACCTGGAGCGTCGATAAAATATTCAGTTCTAGACCAAATAAATACTCAATATAGTTTGTAAAAGTCATGTATATAAACCAATATTTGTAATAACTGTTATTATAAATTGTGTTGGTGTTTATATATTAAAATACAGGTTGTTCGGAAAGTCACTGTGCACTTATATATTTATTAACAGACAAAACTGCACAGTGACTTTCTGAACACCCTGTATGTTTGCGGTAATAAAGAAGATTGTTTGTATTAATTTTGTTGACAAATATCATAAATATGATACATATCGAAATTCAATTAACTTCTACATTAGAATTCCCTGCTATTTAAAATTATAATTCTTAACGTGCGTAACATAATCGGAGATTCACCCGAAATAAATCATAATACGTAACGCAATCAACATTAAACTCTCAATTTCTAGTCCCTTTTTAAATGTTATTAAAAGTGTGGGAGAAAACATAATTCTTATGAAAAATAACTGCATTTATTACGAGTTGTTATTTCGGTTTGTAATGAAAATTGTTATTCCACTTACACTAAATTTGTTGCTATTTATGTGTGTGTACGGTTGCATTTTAATAACCACAGTGAGCCTACATTTATATCACATTTAAAAGAAATGTGCCATGTTGATGCTACAAACTAACGAATGGTGAATCGAATAACAAATTGGATTTCATATTTAGTTCTATATATTTATTATGTTGATGGTGTTATGTATAATTGTATGGTTACAATTGTTATAGCGCATTTGTATGACATGCTATATTGTTGCACTTGCTTTAGTCATATGATTCACAGTTATATTGTTAACAGTTGTTATAGTCAGTCTAATGTGTTTGCATGATACGTGAGAGTTACAGTGGCTCTAGCAAAGTGTTTCTTTCACGTATGCTGTATTTTTCCTGTTGCTCTTGTGGCGTATGTAACACGTACCATCTTTGTTTTTTCGCTGTTTTAGTGACACATGTGCGAAATTTAAAGTTAGGGCTGCTTTTCGGATACCATGGCGTCTATATATTTATTGTTTCTATGAAAACAGACGACGATCGTTTTTCTTTTCTGCCTTCATACTATCACTTTCAAATTCAGGTTACTCGAAGCTAGCTTCGAAAAAGAAGGCACTACATTCACCTAACGCTTATGACTTTTTATTCAACGATCGAAAGATGGCTCTTGGAGGTGCGTTGTTTGTTGGTTTATAGCAAAACTACTAAAGCTATCTGCAGCCAACCACGAGGAATACAACCAAAATGATGAGTAGCGTCCACCGTTAAATCTTGGCTGTTCTTATCCAACTAGAATTGAGATTGAGCACACCATTATATAACCGTCATAGCTTCAGATACAGGGTTTTCATCCCACGACCCGCAAATTGCGAGTAAAACACATTACTAACTGGATAATGCTAGGCCCGTGCTAGTGTGTTTGGAAAACAAAATATTCACGTATCTTGACGCTTTTGTTTGAATAGTAGTAAAATATCTATGTTTTTTAAAACTATTTCGAAAAAAATTGTATTATACAAATAAGCTGGGTAAAAACACCCCTGAAAAAGTGACTTGTAGCTAATGTGAAGAACTGTTCGATGATTATTTTCTAAAGGGTGGTGAAACTGTAAGACAGACATGAACATGAAAATATAATTTACTAGATTTTCCTAAAGCACGAATAAAAAACAAGTATTTAGGTAGTGCTGTAGAAAATTGTAAACAGTGAGTGGCTCGCGTGTTGAATTATTATAAGCTTAAGGTGTTACAAATGGAATTATATTGTTGTAAGCTACACTTTTAATATTTAAATTAGATATTTTGTACTGTTTGCCAAGAGTTTTTGCATGAAACAGAGATAGCGCGTGATAAAGTGTGGTTTCCTTGTATAGATTTAACATGACGTCTCGAAAATCTGTGAGATTTGAATGGAGGCATGAATACTGAGATATATAAAAACATGAGTTACAGAGTTAATCAGTTAACAAGTCAGTGGGTGATTAATTATTTAGTAAATGTGTTAATCTGACAACTTTGGGTTGTATCGTAGACACGAGAAAAAATTTAACAACTAATTGAATGTTTAGTTTACCTTGTTAGTTAGGCATGCCAACGAATTATATTGAATTTGATAGGTTGAAGAAATAAATAACTTTCGTTATTGTCAACGAATTATATTGAATTTGTTTTTGAATTTCTCGCAAATTTAATAGCGTAAGAAGGCAGCTAGTAATCACCACCTACCGTAAATTTTTGAGCTACTCTTTTATCAACGAATAGTGGGATTGACCGTCACTTTATAACGCTCCCACAAGCGAACATGTTTAGTGCGACGGGGAATTGAAACCACGACTCTCGTATTACGAGTCAAGCGACTTAACTACCTGGCCATGCCAGCCCTATTGAATTTATATGCTAGTTTGAAGAAATAAATATATTTCGTTATTGTGAAATAGACCAGACTTTGCATTATTTTTGCCAAATAGTAAAAAAAGAGTTCACCAAAAAACATAAATCATTACAACAATACTTTTATATATTTCAACTTCATGTTCTATACAAATGTTATATTGCAGGGGTGGCCAAACCGCAGCTCGAAAGCGACATGTGGCTCTTTGACACATAAAGTGCGGCTCGTGGAAATATGTTGGCTGACCTCCTTTATGCATCACAATTAATATAAAAGGTAAAAAAAAATGTTCAAGCTTTATAATTATTTACTGAGTATAAACTGAGAGTCCACTGGATTAAAACATAAGTTTAATGTTCATTGTGAGTAAATATAGTTAAGAATTTAAATCCTAATTTTAATGCTAGATTTGAGTCAGGAATTAAACAAATTTCGGATCAGCAAGGATTACAGAGAAATTGTGCTGGAGAATCAGTAATCGTACAAGCCTGTGCTGACAGTGTTAGTTTTAGTGGGCGTGGCTTGCGATCGCGTGATTGTGGCGTGTGTGGCTGTGTTACAGGCAGTGAAGTTAACGGAGTGTTAGTGTGATACTAAACGCTGTAAAGTTTGGTTGCGTTGCGCGGGTTAGAGCTTATTGTTTCTTTTCACTTTAATTTTTTTAGAAGTGTCTGTGAAAATTTTATAAAGGAAGATGGCGTCATCAAATTGTAAAAAGTGTAAGTATGAAGATAAAAACAGAAATTGTAAGCCAGAGCGGGAGGAAGGTTTTGCATTCACCGTTAAAGGAGGTAAACCTTTCTGTCTTATCTGCAATATGTTACTCAGTCATTACAAAGCCAGTAACTTGAAACACCACTATGAAACAAATCACAAAAAACTTTTCATCTGATTATCCACCTAAATCAGAATTACGGAAAAACAAGTTAACTGTGTTAAAATCATCACTAAATAACCAGCAGTCACTGTTGACAACGTTCAGTAAGGAAGTTGATACAACGACTGAAGCTAGTTTTGTTATATCGTGGAATACTGTTCGTGCTAAACGCCCATATTCTGATGGTGAATTTGTTAAGAAGAATGTAGCTAAGTTGTTGCAGTGTTAGATCTAAATAACACAAAACTTCAGCTATTAATAGCACAAACACCAGCTTCACGCCACATTACAGACAGATGTTTCTCCCAGATCAGTGCTGATCTGGAAGAATACAGCGATTAATTACAAGGACTGCTTGATAATTTCCTAGACAGGTTTGAAGACTTGCAGAAGCAGAAGTCCTGCTTCGCCTTTCTTGTAAATCCATTCATGGTTGATGTGACCAATGATGATTGTCCAATTTTCGAACCTCTGGTTACAGAATCATCTACTGTGAAAATGGAGCTGATAGAACTACAGGAGGGCCTGTGTCTAAAGATGATCCATAAATTCCATTATACAATTGAGTTCTGGAAGCAAATTCCAGAAATAAAATATCCTGAACTGAAGAAAAGCGGTGTGCGACTCATCTCAGTTTTTAGCACAACAAACTGCATTGAATCACTGGACTTGTAATGAAGTTTGTGAAATCGAAGCATCGTGCAATGCTTACAAATCAACACCTGACGGAAGTAATTCGTACAGTCTTGACAACATATTAGGCGGACTTTCAACGACTCACAACCAAGATGAAAACTCACAAGAATTCTACTAGCAGTAAATAACCTGATAATTTTACCAATGTCTGTTTGTATCAGAAAAATATTACAATAAGACTAAAATTTTGTAAGATGGTATCTGATTAAAATATCTCTGATTTTATTGTTTTACATATTTTCCTCCATGTTTTGACTAGATATTTACTGAGACAAATAAATATCATTAAAAATATCTGTTCTAACCCCTTTTATTTTTTGCAGTCTCGTTTAACGTTAACGAAATGCAAATTTGCATATTTTTCTTCGATGCTTTCGTTGTTCATTACCGTATTAAATACACTCAATATAATTTAAATAATAATCAGCCAGTATTTTGAAAACATTTGGTGTATATATGTGTGTACCTAGTGATTATTGAAACTAATACAAATTAACATACATACATGAATAAATATTATTACATACATGTATTTACTAATATTTATATATAATTTATGTAACACAGTGTGCATGTTACAATAAAAACGTGTGTAATATCTGTTCATGTCTTGCGACATGTATATGATTCTTACAAGTTTGGCTATCCCTTTTATATTGGGTTGCATCTCGATCAAAAATGGATAACCACCGCTGATAAAATGTGGAAGTAGAAGAAGGCGCACTAAAAACATTACCTTCAATCTTCCAGGATAGCTACGTTGGTTAAAGACAATGTTACTATTGTTAAAACCATCCGCTGCCAACATTATATATTTAAAAACCAAAATATTTCGTAAATTCATATTATATTAATGTTATTCTGGTTTAAAAGTCATATTTATTTGCAACCGATTCACGTATATGCTTTTGTGTGTGTGTGTGTGTATCCCTTGATATGCTGCTTATTTCGAACGTTCTGTGTTTTGATGACTCTTTGTGGTATCAAATCTTTTCTTTCATCAAAGTTTAAAATCACCAGAGCAAACACATTCAAAAGCGAACTGTTGTGAACGTTAAAGATGTATGATTATTAGTTCCAATTCTTTGCGAAACATATTTTTTACTTTTTGATCTCAGATCAACAATTGCTGCCCTAAAGCCTCTTCTATGACTTGGTGATTCCAGAATTTACAACGATATTTTGTACCAAAATGACGCTATGATTTGATTAAAGATTATTACTTCATTTTCATAGTCGTGATCCTTCTTATAAGTTTCAGTGAACAGTTTTATTATTACGTTTTTGTTGATGTTCAAAGCTTTGATTTCTGTCAAATTTCCGCCCTCTTTTTCCTACAAAATAATTGTAAGATGAATTAATAAGATAGTAATGAAAAACAAAATCGGCTTTCATGTTTGCATGTAATATTAATGTGAAAAAATGTAACTTCAACAACAGCTACAAGTTTAAAGATTTATAACATTAAAATTCAGGGGTCAATTCCTTGCAGTGAACATTATGCAGAGAACCCATTGTGTAACGTTGTCCTAAAAAGAGAATAAATAGAAAAACTGCAAATGCCTGTATATAAATATTGCCACGTTAATGGTTGCAAAAACTGTAAACAATCATTATAAGTAGTTCGAATTCAAACTCATTTTCACCAGCTAAAACTTTTGACAAACTTTCTGCTGTTTCTGAGAAAAGGATAAACATCAACACCATCACGTAAACACAGCGATATCTGTTTTATGCATATACACACAACTTTTGTTGTTCGAATATATCTCAAAATGATGTGTATTTACTTGGTAAGAGTTTCCAAAGAAGAAGTGTATATAGTTCCTCCAACATCAATGTGTACAGGTGCTGTGTATCGGGAGGTAGCAGCTACACAGGGGATTCCTATTTTGTGGTTGAAGTTGGAATCAGTGGAGTTCATTACTAAAGAAGAATCCATCCAGGACCTGCAGAAAAAGGGAAAGTTACATTGACACTTCTTTTGAATCAATTCATTTTCATGATATGTAAACAATTTAAAATGTATGTTTTATGTATGTTTTAAGTTATACCTGTCTCAACTCTGAGTTCCTCATGTAATGTTATAGAGATTTTAACTTAGCCTAAGAGTTGACTGCACGACATGTTCCAATAAAAATCAACTGCGCTTCAGCAGCGAAATAAGCCTTTTATTTATTAATAATTGATATATCACTCACGTCAAGAGCTGTGCTTATAATAAATCTGGAGCCTTTTAGGTTAGAAACATAGACAAAAACATGTAGGAACGAATAACACATTATAAATATCATATCTACTTATTTATATCGTCAAAACGGAAGTTATAGAATGTTTGTTAAATCCAAACTATTGATATAGCACATTGGATAGAAAACAGTTGGAGGCCGTTTTCCACCTATGAACGTTCAATAATGAATTGCTCATGAGCTATTGACGATAGTAAACTCAAATTACAGAAACTCGTTTCGTGAAATCGTGGCAGGATTACAGATAACAATGTATTCCTCACTGATGCGTTCATACAATAATACTTGTATATACAATACAAGATATCTAACAAGAGTGTGTTACATAACAGAATATCTGATTTAAAATATGCAACTTTAACCTGGGAATATATTTTTGTATTATATATCTATTTCTGCTTAATATGGTATATTTCTCTGTAGGTTTTTTTAAATTGGTTATTACCTTGCTTATCATTCTATAACTTTACGTGGCTACAAGCAACAGTCGAAATTTTTTCATGTGGAAGGTGTTGCACCTGTAGAATAAATCATGTATGGTATATTTGTAGAAACGAACTTGTTTATTCTCACATCTTGTCTTTCTTTCCCCCTGCGTATTAAGCTTAAGTAGATTTAGATGTTCGGAGTCAGGGAAAAATTTCCATCTTATACTGACTTTTATTTTTTAAGCTGGAAAGGTGAATAGCCTCACTTTCTTTCGGAAAAGTGTGTAAAGATGTGTATCTAAAAACCACACCACCTTCTGATCTTAAAACAATACAAAGTTTAGTTGGATAACACTGGTGTTAATGGCTTAGTTGATATAAGATTCGAAATTGCATTTTGTGACTGCTATCATGCTATAGATTTTATGAGCTTATGTGCTTTCATAACAAATTCCTTCTTATACATAATAACTGAATAATATATTTTAAAATAAATATGAGAAAAATAATCTATGTACTGCTGCTCTTTACTTCAAAAAGTGGTTCCATAGATGTGGTGGATATTAGAATAAATATGTAGTAACATGAAAAAGACAATGAAAACTAAAGTCACAATTTATAATTTTTTCTTATAGAAATATAAAAAAATATGCATATTTCTATAGAACATTAATCAGAAATTACATAAACGCGTTTTGTTGCTAACCTTTACATAATAGAACAGTACCTAAATAGCAATGAGCATATGGAAAATACATAATTGCGTTCAGCAGTAAAAAATATAGCTGCTCACGCGTGAAAGAAAGGGCATATTATTATAAGGAGACTAAAGTTTTTCAGGAAACATTTTAAAGGAATACTTAAAAACGAAATAAAACATTTTAAAAATTTATATTAAAGAACGTAACATCCGAGTACCACATAAATTATTGCTAAAGGAAAACTTGCAGTCTCACGAGGCCAAACCTTAATGGAATTTATGATCAAACCATGTCTGGGTTTGCAGACCAAGTTTTTGTATTTAAGTGACGTGTGCAAACCTACTTGCTAGCTCTGCCCGTAAATATCACGCCTAATTTAAAAACACGGCTGTCAGTGATTATTAGTCCGAATGCGCCAACACTTGTAACAGTGATAAAATCGTTTTAATTTTCTGAGTATTCTCTAATAGAGTAAAGAAGACAACAACAACAACAAAACAAAAAACAAACATATCCCACTTTCAAAACGCATTTGGTGAAATACTCGTTTCCAAAATAAAACTACTTCAAAAACTTATAACTTTTCCAGAACAGTGTTTTCTTCGGTTAAGAGTAAAGGTGTGCACAATGAATTATATTTGTCATTCGTAACTCTAAGTTTAACGTCATAAACCTTTAATCGTACTGTTAAGTCAGTGGAATCTAGGATACTTTGTTTCGTATTGGAAGATAGGTGTGAAATTCATTATTTATTCAAGAGGTTTAACAATCAACTCAGAGTTAAAACATTAGTGAAGATATTAAACGCCGTTGAGTATCAAATCTAAAACCGCAAAATATTTTTCGTGCACATATTGAACTAAAGTAGTTTTCTTAACTAATTCAACATCTCGATACTGCCAAAACGTCGTTTTCTATGAATAAGTGACTGAATTTATGTCTCTCTTAAACAATAACGACTTACTGTACATATTTGATTTACAATACATTTTTATAGTAATATCTACAAGTACGGAAGTAACTCTGGCTAGTTTAGCAGGTAATGTAACACAGCCGCGACTTTTCCGTACAGGACCGAACTTTTTACCAAATCTTAGATGTTGCCACAACAGTTTCAAATACACGAATGCCACTATTCTTATATTTAGCGTAGAGACTAGCTCTCTACGCTAGTCGTCCCTAATTTAGCAGTGTAAAACTAGAGGAAAGGCAGTTAGTCATCAACACCCACAGCCAACTCGTGGGCTACTCTTTTACCAACGAATAGTGGGATTGACTGTAACATTATAACGCCCGCACGGCTGAAAGGGCAAACATGTTTGGTGCCACCGGAATTCGAACCCGCGACTCTCGGATTACGAGTCGAACGCCTTAACACACTTGGCCATGCTCGGCCTACAAATTTGTATATTCCTAACACATGTTGCGTAACAGAAGCAATATAACACATCAAGACAAAAAAATACTAAAAATATCTTCTTAACACGTGCTTTAAAATTTTTAGGAAAACAGTCAAGTTAGTGTGTTTTCTTATTTTAAAGCCACATTGAGCTATTTGCTGAGTACAAGTCAAGTTAGATTAAAGGGGGCAGCCACATAGACGTGATAAAAAAAAAACATTCAGATTAGAATAAAGGGGTCAGCCATATAGACGTGATAAAAAAAACATTCAGATTAGAATAAAGGGGTCAGCCATATAAAGTCGTGATAACAAAAAACAAAACAAAAACAGTCAAGTTATGTCAAAGGATAATTTTCTTTAACGAATTAATCTAAAAGAAAGAAAGTTTAAAAAGTAAAAATAGGAAAACACCCAATCCCGTTTTTATAAATTATAACTCGAGCAAGCAGCGACATGAATATAAGGGTTAAGTTATTTTATGTAAAACGTTGTGACACTTTTCTTTAAAAGCTTCAGTTAATCGTGACACTTCAGTGTCACACAAAGCTCTCCTGTATCAGTACAGATATTTTTTCCTCACTTGTACTTGTCTCTTTTGTGTATTATATTATATTGGATTCTATTTGATCATCCCACAGCAAACACGAAACATGTAGTTGAAGAATCATGGGTAATTTCTAGCCTTACAAAACCCAGTACATGAATGTAATGGATATCCTTATCAGAAAAGACACCTTCTCGCGCCGCCAAGAGGCACGATAGTTAGTGATCACGTGATAACATTCACTAGTCCGGCACCGCTACAAGCTCTGCCGTCGGAATTGATAGACTTTGTTACTACCCGCGGGCGTTAGTGGTCCTTGCGAATATTTAGACCTCGGGACCCAAAAAGGGTTAATGAGGATACTACAGGGCGAGCAGGTCTCACGTGGTCTCCACCAGGAGAGAACGCGCGAAGGACAAGCTGAAGGAGTTCCTACCCGGAACAGCCCCGAGCCACAGCGCCTAAGGAGTAATGTCATCTTGTAGGAGATTCCACCAGAAACTGTAAAGATTTTTCTGTCGCCCACACTACAACGTCTGTCTAAACCTGTAAATGTTTGTCAGTTTAGTTGGAAAGTATTGCATTATAAGACAGGTGAGAAATAATTACGAAGAAATTTGGAAGCTTCCCTTCAATATGAGACAAGTTCGTAGTGGGCGCTAGTGATACTTTTAAATATTTTAATATTGTATAAAGTACCACAACCGAATTAAATGTTTTGTTTCTCGTTTCTGCTTGTTTGTTTGTTTAAAATTAAGCACAAAGCTACACAATCTGTGCCGTGCCCACCACAACCATCAAAACCCGGTTTCTAGCGGTACGAGTCCGCAGACATGCCGCTGAGCCAGTGTGGGAGGCTTCGTTCTGCAACTGCATTTGAAAAAAATGTCAAAAAGCGGTAAACGAGAATAACATCATACAAAAACAACAAAATAAAGTGCACAGCTATCGACAGAGGAAAAACTGAATCAAAATGTGAGTAAGGAAAGAGATTTTAAAAAATATATGTGTCATTCCTTCATTAAAAAGGATCTTATAAATCGACAGCAGTCCTTCGTAAACGAAAACATCTCCTAGGGTGAACGTGTTCTCATGTGACTCGATAAATACCTTGAGTGAACTAAAACTCACACGTTTTCAAAAACTAAGACTCTTGATAAAATATTACCGCTTCAACCAAACCGAAGGTTATGTACATTGCATTTGATATTCCTTAATTATCTTCAAAGTACATAAGTAATTAAAAAGGTTTTTTTACACACCCATTAAAGTAACATTATATAAGTAAAATTCTCGAACACTTCTCATAACAACAAAAAACGTTTTTTGCACTATATACTCGAATATGAACTCATTTACTTCTTCAGAGTCCTGTGCAGCAATTTTGAAATATCCGTTAATTTTGATATCCGAAAATGATCTTGCATTGTAACTATCTTAGTTTAAATATATATCGTATAGAGTTTGAATAATAAAACCAGTTTTTTCTGAAAGTTATGGCATTGCTTCAGTATCCTGTATTTGTTTGAGTGCATCAATATGTAGATAGCGCATACAAAATAAAATGAATGTTAATTCGCGAAAAGGAACATTTTTAACGTTCAAGTATTAGGGAAAATGTAATTTGAGTATACGTTCCAAACGGTTCATATAATAGACCATATTTACCATATTTATTTTTTGTCGCTACAGTGTAGCATACATTATACTTTAGGGCTTTATCATATTTAGATATTCCGAGAGTTCCGTTTTTTTGGTAATATAACTTTCAGTAAAGTGTCCTTATTTCAGTTACCACTATTTTCTCATCACAACTATAGATAATTTTTATAAATATTTTATGAAATGTTGACAGTAATACAAGTCGACAATGGATAAAAAAAATATTTCTAAACATTTGGTTGCAAACAAATAACAACTTGAAAACTATTACAGACTACGCGTAAAGGTTTTAGAGAATAAAAGTTAAATAAGGACATTTGGGAACACCATTACAGACTATTTGTTAGGGTTTTAAACACAGAGAAAGGAAGTGAATTAAAGGCTTGTAAATTCCACGAAGACTCTAGAAAGTAATTAAAAGCTAGGTGGCAGTAACCATGACACAGAAGTAAAGTACTTCTAAACCAAATAACTTAACAATAAAAGGAACAGTGTCTACGGGCACCGATAACACTTTTATATAAATTATTTTAATGTTAATAAATATCCAGTGAATGAACAACCAACAATAGATGGATGCACTCTTGGCCGTTCATTTTATAACTGAAGTATGCCATATTTTTCCAATCCTGATTTGGGATGTTGCATGTAATTTTAAAATGTCATATTACTCCGTTATTAATATATTTATTGTTTACAGAAACTTTCGAAATTAAATAATAACACTTATAATTCAAAACTTGAAGAAGAAAAAATAAAATGTAAAACAAAACAGATACTTTCGTTTAAATGTAAAACAAAACAGATATTTTCGTTATAATTTAGAACAAAACAGATACTTACGTTTAAATGTAGAACAAAAGAGATACCTAATGTTTTTTTTTCCCAATCAGGAAAATAAGTCACCAGAACTATATATAACAACGATAATATGCTCGATATATGAATATTACCGTGTTTATTTGTTTGTTTGTTTTGAATTTCGTGCAGAGCTACACTAGGACTATCTGCGCTAGCTGCGCCTAATTTAGAAGTGTAAAGCTAGAAGGAAAGCAGCTAGTCATCATCACCCACCACCAACTCTTGGACCACTCTTTTAACAACGAATAGTAGGATTGAGCGACACATTATAATGCTCCCACGGCTAAATGGACGAGCATGTTTTTCATCTAGTCTTCACCAATCACCGCCAACTTTTGGGATACTCTTGTACCGACGAATAGTGGGACTGGCCGTAAAATTATAACCCCTCTACCACGGCTAAGAGGGCGTACATGTTTGGTGTGATGGGGATTCGAAGCAGCGACCCTCAGATTACGTGTCGAGTGCCTTTACCACCTGGTCATGCTGGGTCTATTACTGTGTTTTCAGAGGAAAGGGATTCCTCTTTCGCTCACACTCTGATGGAGATATATTTTAAGTTTTGTTCAGCACAGTTAAGCAAGATCCACTAATGCAAAAGCTAAATATACGAATATTGTAGCCAATAAGCTAGTCCACAGAAGCTATCTCTGTAAAATCATCAGTAATGAAGGATACTTCATCCTTCAGAATTTAAAAAGTTTTTATCAGATGAAATTGTTAAACATTCGCCAAACTACTGTGCTGTCTCAAAGTTTACGCCTTACTTTGATATTAAATAAGTTGCCCACCTATTGTTATTACCAGTGCGTATTGTTTTACATGTTAATCCAGTATTCATACTTCTGATTGTGTCAGTATCTTCAATGTTACCTCTTTAAATCAATGGTCCGGCATGGCCAAGCGCGTTAAGGCGTGCAACTCATAATCTGAGGGTCGCGGGTTCGCATCTCCATCGCGCCAAACATGCTCGCCCTTTCAGCCGTGGGAGCATTATAAAGTTACGGTCAATCCCACTATTCGTTGGTAAAAGAGTAACCCAAGAGTTGGCGGTGGGTGGTGATGACTAGCTGCCTTCCCTCTAGCCTTACGCTGCTAAATTAGGGACGGCTAGCACAGATAGCCCTCGTGTAGCTTTGTGCGAAATTAAAAAAAAAAACAATCTTTAAATCATTTTACAAATTTCAGTTTTAACAACAATTAGTTCATGATATTTGTCAGTTAGACAAACAAACCAACGTGTTGCTTGTTTAAGAACCAATTTAATTTAATCGCTTTTTAATGCAAGCTAAACCTATAAACACTTTTAATAATAGGCGAACATTAATTTCTCATTATTAAAAATGTTTTTCATATATATTGCGATTTGCTTTATACGCACAAAGAGATTTTACTAAATTACAAGATAAATGTTTTAATTAAGAATGTTTTAAACGATGGTTTCAGTCCCGTGTATACATGTCCATAAAACACCTAAATACAGTTAGGTTTCTCAACATTAATATTCACTAGTTTGTACATATTACAAAACTAAGGAAAATATCCCAGATTATGTCTGGTTGCCGTTTAAATGAAAAGGTTTATTGACATATTTACAAGGGCTGGTAAAAAAGAACTATACATTTCACTGAAAGCAGTATGTGATATGACTGAGCATCTCCTGCCAACCTTTAGTAAACATAAGTGTAAAAATAGTTTATGAAAAGTTGTTAGATTCGCAATCATAAATAAGAAATTTTCAAATTTACTGTTCACGTAAACTGAGAAACTACAAAACCTGAAATTCCATTTCTAATGACAAGATTTACATGTGGAAATTTCGCGGTCCTAGAAAATTCCTTGCTTCAGGCACATCGGTTACCACGGAAACAACGCCTTAAGTCATATACGTCATCGGCAGGAACGCAATTCCCTGTGGATTTGAGACTGAAGCACGATTATAGTGGTATCTTGATAGGTCAACATTTACCACACAATAAATTAATCCCTATATTTCTCCTGATGAAAGCCAACGGGATTCTTTTTTTTCTTTTTTCCATAAGTTGGATGAATAACCAAAGCCAATATTCTCGTTTTGTATATTATTATTATTGATTTCATATCCACACTTTTTGACTCAGACAGGCAACAGAAGCATCTATCAAGAAAAAGGAAAAAAATCGATTGACAGATGTAAGTATCTGTTCCTTCTACTACAGGTTTTGTCTTTCAAGAGAGACCTCCTGGTGGACCACTCCTAAGTTCGGAGCAGCCGTAGGCAAGATCAGGGTGGAGGCTACATGGATCCCGCAAGAACCAACTAACATATTGAGGTTATGCCTTCAGGCTAGGCGCGAGGGTGGACAAGCCTACAAAACAAAAGTTTATAGTCTGTACAACAGTTTGCTAATCAGTAATACTTTCAGTAATCCAACATTATTAAATATATTATGACAACTATAGGAGAGTCCAAGTTCAAGTCTCTTGTTGCGTTTATAAACCACGTAAAAATGTTACTACTTCTCATTATATTACGCTTAAAACCAAATTTACAAAACGAAACGTTATTTTTAATTATCAATAATAACTCGTAAGTGATATTTTAATTTTTCACTTAAAGATTAGTTTATATTTTAATGAAAGCAATATGCATGTAATCAGGTTAAAAAGTTTCTTAGCGCCATCAATGTGTTTTCCGAATATGTCATTTACGTAATGAACGAGCAGCCTAAATAAGCAAATTAGGATAAAACACAAAATAAGCTTCAAAGAAATTCAACATTACAACCTTCATAAATTAAGTTAAGATTTCAAAAAATGGAGAGATTAAGTCATTAGACATGGGTAGTAGCATTCTCTTCATAGATCTCCTTTAGGAAGTGTTGACGCCCTAAAATTCTTCACAGATTACGTCAAGTTGCTTGCTATTCGTTTAAGTTTATTTATTAACCTGGTTCGTTCTGTGTGCGATTTTTTTTTATAATTAGAAAGGCGCATTAATACATAAGGATAATGTTTATTTGACACACATGTGAGTTGTTCCTTTATTTGGTTTATGTAAACTTACTTAAAAATAGCATCAGCAAAAAACAGCACCGATAATTATGGAAATTAAGAGAAATGCATTTTTTTCCACCTCTGTTTTAGTATTAGTGAAATTTGTTTTCACTGCTGTTTTTAGTATGACATTTTATAAGTTTGGCCATTACTATCAGAGGTTAAATCATATTATCAAATTATACAGTAAGCTTGTAACTAACCCAGAAATTAGCAGTTACAATCTACAAGTCTTTAATTTACGGAAACAGGTTACATTATAGGTCTGTACTGTAACGAATATCGTCTATAATTATTGTACGATAGTAAGTTTTTTTTTTACATCTTAAATAACCTTTTAAGTTTTGAGATACCCTGCAGCTGATGCTTATATTCCATCTAAACGTTAAACTTCTATTTGTGAACAGAATTGAAGTATCTAATCGATATTTTTACTCCTTCTAAACGAGAAACATGTTATCAAAAATTATTCTATGACATTTCACCAAATTATGTTTCCATTTTAATAAATATTCAGACGCACATGGATCTCTGATGCTCCAATGTTAATTTCCATCACCGCTATCAATACTTTAACGTAATTTGAATAAATATCATTTGAGTCTTTGTTAAGTACTCCTCTCCTTAACACATACCATATCCAAACAAAAGTATATTTAACTGTGCTTACAAGAGACTAATATTATTCACTATTATCGAGCTCCTCTTTATATCATTATCTGAATGAAAATAACAGAATTTAGCGAAAATATTTTGATCAAGTCGTTCACTTTCATTACGTCTAAATCCTACGTTTTTTGTAGCACTTTCTACAATGTATATGACACGCCACCGAATAAAATTTGCACTTATATATGCTGTACAAAATTTCCCTGAACACAATACCAAACCAAAATGCTTTAAAAAAATAAATTTCCAGCTTTTTATATAAATCATACAGATTGACACACTCCAAATATAACTTGTTCATTCACTAATAAAATGAAGAAAACTCAACTGAATCACCTATGTACTTGACACCGACCTCGTAACTGAGCAGCCTATAAATATAATAAACAGCAAACGGATAATTTCTGTGGACGCCTTTGTTACTAACTGCAATTCAATGGCTTCAAAGTCAATGCACTCCACAACAGCGTTCACTAAACTTTATCTGTTCTGTCTACCGGAAATATTACAAAATTATTTTCAATCATACAAAGTTTTTGCGAGATTTTATGCTATACACACGAAACTGTCCACAATCTTAACGTTCCATTTAGTCAATGTTTAATCAACACCAAGGCTAATACTTTCTGAGTGTTATATACCGTACAATAATGTTTTATTGATGGCCGATATAATTAACGCTTCAACCCAATAATCCAATCGGTCGATGAATTTCGGCACTAGCACGTTACAAAATGTAATATTAAGAGATCTACACCTTCATAGAAGAATCTGGTTTGGTACATTTGTTTCAAATCAAATATTTCCACAGATATATGTTTCTGTAGATTTATATCATATTTATATTCATCGTTTTTTAATAATAAAGATTTTAATCTCTTCTGAAAATTATGTTTTTTAATTGGGCATAAAGGTTTGAAGGATTGTTTGTTTTAGAATTTCACCCAAAGCTACACGAGGGCTATCTGCGCTAGCCGTCCCTAATTTAGCAGCGTAAGACTAGAGAGAAGCCATCTATTCATCACCACTCACCGCAAACTACTGGGCAACTTTTTTTACAAACGAATAGTGGGATAGATCGTCAAATTATAACGTCTCCACGGCTGAGAGGGCGAGTATGTTTGGTGTGACGGGGATTTGAACCTTCGACCCTCAGATTACGAGTCGAGTGCTTTAAGCACTTGGCCATACCGGGCCGTTTTTTCAGGAGAAACTATATAAGAGTCAAACGGTCTGATAGTTAGCTCAAGCATCTTTAAAAGTTCAAGTTATAACGTATTTCTTTCATTAGAATTTTACTAAAATAATTCGAATAAAATATTGGTATTTTCTAAAAGCACAGGGGTGTAAAATTAGAGTTCGTTAAATTCCTTCTTGTATCAGTCGCTTAGATGATAACGCTACGTTTCATAGGTTTTGTTTTGAATTTTGCGCAAATCTACACGACAGCTATCTGCTTTAGCCATCCATAATTTAACAGTGAAAGATTAGAGGGAAGGCAGCTAGTCATCACCACCCACCACCAACTCATGGGCTACTCTTTTACCAACTAATAGTGAGATTGACTCTCACAGTGTAAGTTCTCATGGTTGATAGGGCAAATATGTTTGGTGGGACGGGAATTCGAACCCGCGATCAGATTGCGAGTCAAGAACCCTAACCATCTAGCCAGGCCGGGTCTATTTAATAATTAATAGTGAAACGGGACATTGAACTTACTTATTTATTTTAAATAAAGCATAATCATTTGAACAATTAGTGTTCATCTATACCTAGAAATGTTATTTTTTTTAAATTGAGATAGTTTTACTTGATTTCAAATTCTTATTGTAACTACAACCCTTAAACCTGTACGGTTTTACGAATTAAAATATTATTTACATAAGCTAATATTTTTACTTGTTATATTACCTAATACTTCATTTAAATGGAAGCATAAAATCAACTTTGTATGTTTATATATTGTATATTTATTTTAATATTTACGCGTGTTTCAGTTTGTTGTATGTGACAAATTGTTGGATGTGTGTTGCACAAGTC
This sequence comes from Tachypleus tridentatus, assembly GCF_004210375.1. NCBI lineage: Eukaryota > Metazoa > Arthropoda > Merostomata > Xiphosura > Limulidae > Tachypleus > Tachypleus tridentatus. Next base: position 52,455,869 of record NC_134835.1, on the reverse strand, counting down.
CCGCTTGTTGTCAAAATTTGTAGTCCCTCGCTAGTACAGCGGTAAGTCTACGAATTTACAGCGCTAAAATCATGGGTTCGATTCCCCTCGGTGAACTCATCAGGTAGCCCAAAGTGGCTTTGCCATAAGGAAACACAAACACATATTAAATTTGTAGAAGTTTCTCGAGAGCAAGAATCAACAATATGTGGTTTACATGTTTTCGATCAGTGTTGAACGTTCGAGAATCTCGTTTAAAAGCAGCTAACGGGGAGACAGATTATTATTGGTCAGCTACAGTTAGTGTACTATAAACCTCGGAAGTTAAAATTTGTGATTAACGATTATTAATCAGAAAACTACAGAATTTGACTAGAAACGTCTATTGGTTTCAAACATAATGAGCCTTTCAACTTCATAAAATTAACTTTGCACTTCACTATTTCTATAAAAACATTAGATATCTATCTTCTTGTCTCAAAAATAAGCTAGCTAGCATTACCGTCGAGTGAATTATATCTGTATATCAGTATAAATTTAATTCGCTCGTTCTAGACCTGGACCGTATAAAAATATTTAGTTTCAAACAAGATAGAAGACTGAATATTGTTTGAGTTTACAAAATGTTTTATACAAGTAATTATTTGCGTTACAGTATTTTATAAAATTTTTACTTTTTTTTGTTCCTGGGCAGACAGAAAGTGTTATTTCCAAATTGCTTATACCAAAGGTAAATGGAAAAGACCTATTTTCCTCTTCAAACTTTGCTTTTGTGACCTGGATAACGAAATTGGCAAATTTACACATTTTCCAGAACATTCCAGGTAGATTCAGTGTTGAGTAACTGATAGAGAATTTTCTCGAAATTACAAGAATTTTCTAGGATGTTGTAGAACATACGATAATTTTCATAAACCTTTTAGAATTTTCTAGAATTTTACATAGTAATATATATCCAGGGGCTCACCACTCACCACTTCAGTTTAGTTCTAGCTACCTACACATAGACTTAACTGATTTTAAAAGATTAAAAGAAAGATACTTTAATTTATTTTTTAATTTATAAAAGTATAGAAAAATATCACATATAAAATATTTTAGATGAAATAAAATTTATTTTTCATAATAACAACTTTATTTTGCTCTTTTGCAGGATGGTACAGAGGGGAAAAGAGAGCCATGAAGTTTGCTATTCCAATAATTTGGCGTGAGCCCACTGACCACTCAAGCAATTGCTAGTTCTGCATGGTGGACCCTTCCAAACGTCGGACGTACCCACTATGCCAGAGAGAATGCAGCCATCCTCAAAAGAGAGTAGCAAATCAGAAGAGGAGGTAGACATTGAAGATCCAGATTACAATTTCAGAGGTTCAGCTGGTGATAGAAACCTACACTACCCCAACCAAAGAGACCTCAATGACTTGATCAGATATCTTGGCCCAAGTTGAATGCCGAGACTATATTTAGTGGTTGATACGTGAAAGTGATTTACATTACAGTTGCAAATCTCGATAAACTACTCACTTCCAAACATTTTTGTATAACTTTAGTATAAATACATGTAAATCTTGATTAATACGTTATTTTATTCAGACCTTATGTAAATGAAAATGTTCAAATTTGCTCGTTTTCACATAGAAAATAGGTTAATTTCTAATTTTCATTATCCAGATCACAAAAGCAAAGTTTGAAAATAATAATGGCCATTTTATGTACTTTTACAACATAAGCAATTAAAAAATAACACATACTTTGCAGGAACAAAATTTGTGTTACATAGTGTTATCTCTTTGTAATACTCGTTACTATAAATTGTATTGTTGTTTGTATATTAAAATGTATTTGTGTATCAATCTTGTTGGTAAATATCACAACATTGGTACATACATATCGAAATTTAATTACTTCTAAATTAAAATTAAATTAGAAAGAGGATCTCGACACGTACTGCATACGGTTAGAGTGTATGTAAACTATACGCCCAGTGAAAGTTAGACCACTCGCAACAAGATATAAAACAGCTCACCCGCAATAATGCCAAAAACACGTCCAGTGGACCAATAACATGTGGAACAGTCTTCTCTTCGCGGAGAAGTTGGACTCATGGATGGCAGACGTATATGCATATGGAGAGTATCTGAAACCAACTCTAACGCCATTGTTATGCAAGGACCTAACAAAGGCATATGGCGATTGTGGAAATATGGGGAATGTGGATTACTTGTTGGCGTCAATTTTACGGAACAGTACCATTATTACCACATATTGACCGAAATGAATTATCTGGGGTGTAATGATCTGGCATATGCCGAATATCATGGGAAACTCGTCAAGTACCTGCAGATATTAAACATATCCTAAAAATAGCTCTTTCAGAAAAATGGAAGGGATATCTTATTATAATAACATTGTTTTTAAACATGCAACGCTGATGCCGGACTGTTAACTATACTTTTTATTGCATTACAATATCATTAACTGTAAAGAGTTAATACAACTTCTACCAAAATTTTATTTACGATAAGTTGAACAACAAATTATTTCCATCAGATGATCGATTCGCACGAGAAGGGTGTGGGGGTTAATTGTCATTATTTTACAAGTTATTTTGTGTTGTAATAAGCTTAAGATCATAAATTCCAATTTCTCCTTTATTCGTTTTGGGCAATGTATTTTATATATATTTCAGAAAGGTTATGATGAATTCCAGTTCTACGTTTTGCATTAATATGTATGCAAGTTTAAACGAACAACCAGCAAATCTGTAACAATCTACGTGCTGAAAAGGAACTAAATGTGTAAACAATAATACTATGTAACAATGTGTGAAACTATTAGTGACTGAGTTATTTTATATGGAACTGCAATGTTAGAGGTATAATTATAATTTAAACAAATCCACGTATAACAGTTACTGCTGTGTAAATTATAAAATCTTACCAGTGAAAGTAAAGAAGTCAACCACGCTATATCTTTTATATTTAGTGTCGTTGAAGCCTTTCGCTTAGCATCAAGATTTATGCTGCCTTGGATACGACAAATATAATATTTATTTTTTGTTGACTTAACGCAAACCTTCTTGACGGCTACTTCTACCAGCCGTCCCTACCTGTGAAGTAACAGACAAGAGCAGGACTTTTCAACATATGACACGCCAAAAGAAACGTAAACAAAAATTATAAAATTTAAAGTAAGCCAAATTTGAGCTTCTAGATTTACCCTTCGCCTGCATAAACTCGCCAGTGTTTTCTTCCATTCAAATTAAGAAAGCTTGCATCACATAATATACAACTATGCCAACAAAAACAATCATATCGTTCCCACAGAGGTAAGCCCGGCGTGGCCAGGTAGTTAAAACACTCGACTCATAATCTGACGGTCGCAGGTTCGAATCCTTGTCACACCATACATTGTTGCTCTTTCAGCCATGGGGGTGTTATAATGTGACGGTCAATCCCATTATTCGTTGGTAAAAGAGTAGCCCCAGAGTTGGCGGTGGGTGGTAATGACTAACTGTTTTCCCTCTAGTCTAACACTGCTAAATTAGAAACGGTTAGTGCAGATAGTCCTCGTGTAGCTTTGCGCGAAATTCAAAACAAACCAAATATATTGAAGTATGCAAGTGTTAAAAATATTAGCTTTTTCTACTAGGGTTTTCATTCGATTTTTTTTTAATTAGGCTTGGATTAGTTCTTCAGAAAAAAAGTTTGAAGAAAATAAACAAAAAGTATAATGCGAGCCTGGAAAGTTTGAAAACCAGTGGATATGCAGGGAAGGTAGACAGTAAACACTCCCATCCTTCAAGTTGTGTGCTATTGTAACCAAAGAGTGGAGCTTGACTCTCACTCTTATGACGCCCTCACGGCCCCTAAACTGAGTAATGAACATGTACAAACATAGATGTAATTAATACGCTATTTATTTCATCAGTTACGTGAACCACAACTATTTTGGCATGAATTAAATTAAGCTGATGAACTATAATTTTTATTAATTTTACTTAAGTCATTACAAATCAGAATTAGGTTTATGATTGTTGTTAACAGCGTATAATTTATTATAATACCAAATTGATTATTATTTAATAATAATACTAACTAAACCTAAACTAGTAAACAAGATTTTTTTTTTATCCTGGAGCAGCATCAACGAGAGGAGATTACGTAAGGTATTAAAGAGCGTATGAGTGAAAGTAAATAAGAGTTTGATAATACGTCATTCACACTATAGGATTCAGCATGGACGAAAGCCTTTAGCCTAATTCAGCTGGAATACAACAAATGCAGCAGTGATTGAAACTCTATTTATATTGTCAGTTACTTAAATCACCATTGTTTTGTCGTGAAATAGATCAAGACAGTGGGTCACAATTAACACGAATGTGTTTTTTGAGAATAAAATTATTAATGTGTTCCACGTTTACTATTTGTACTTTTTATTAGAAAATATACTTGTAATAAGACAAAAAGTAAAAAGTCAGGCTCTCAAACGCAATCAATGATTCAAACATATTCTCACAACCGTGTAATTGATATTACAAATGTGTCAGACCGTCAGATGTCTTTTGGGTAATAAAATAGATATTACATAGAAAGCTACGAGTAAAAAAATAATAGAAATTTTAAACAAAAACAAGATTAGAAACCAGTGTAACGTCATTTTATAAATGTTTTTCTTTACATAAAGTAATAATTTATAAAACACGTTAGTTCCATATTATATATATTTGTGATTATCAACTTTCAGAAAAAATACTGTGCAGTACTGGTTAATAAAGGAAATCCTAAAAAAATATATAGATCGCTCGACATTTTCTAATTAAAGTGCTAACTTTGAAGATGATTTACTAAATATTACAAAATGTTGCAGCTCAATCACTTAAACACAACACAAGTATGAAATCAGCACAGCATGCTGCAAGGTATGATTCAATGTCTGGTGCTTCTTCCAACGAGTTCTCTTGACGAGATCAACTATCTTCGGTTTGTGTATTGGAGTGTTAAAATTCATTCTTCAAATAATACGAAAAACCAACATGCGCCAACATAAATTAAGAATTTAACTAAACCTAAAGTAGCTTGAGACTTGTGTTAGTTTTGAATGACTGCGCATGTTTTTTAGACAGTTGGTGTAGTCTGCTGTATTGTCGTTGGATTAGTAGTGTCATACACTCTACATGTTTTACACGTGGTGTCCCGGTGAGATTTTATCAACCAGCACTCTACACTATCCAATTTCTTTAAAAGCCGTCACATTCAAAAACAGTATAAGAACAAAACCTGAAATAATTATGAAAGCGGCATCCTCGTTACCCGAGGGCTGCATTTCTATTTTTTCTATGAAGAAACACGACTTTAGCGAAATATCTAATGTCAGGTGAAATATCTTATCTTACGAACGGTTTTCCACGAAGGCACTTGTTCAGTGGAGGCGGAAGGGGCTATAGCAAATAAAGTACGAATAAATTAATGCGTTAAGGAATATACTGGATGTTATACGTTTATGAATTACGAGTAACTTAACCAGAAGTATTAAATGTTAAATTACAGATTTTTGTATTCATTATTTTGAATAATACAGCGAGTGTTTTATTTACAAAACAACTAATATTCGTATTGGTAATATTTTTGATTTGGGTAACGATGTTTTCACGTTTGTTTTTAACATATAGTCATCAATACACTGATATTTCACTACCTATTATTTATTTTCTATAAATGATTCATTTGAGAATTTCTAAGAAGGATTTGTGTTTTATATTACGTGTTAAAGATCTTGATTTTCACTGCCGACCAATTGCCAAATTCTTTTTATTGTACTTTTCAAAATATACTCGAACGTACTGATGTGCAAAAACACTGAAATTCTGGTAGACGCAACAGCATTGTGACACTATTTTGTAGTGATCAAAATATAAATCCTAAACCTGTTACTATACTTATTCTAACAATCATGTTTTGTATTTAGTCTGCGAGACAAATTTCTCCTTTAGAAGTAGCCGTTAACTTGAATTCTAGCAATTACTCTTGAGTCGAAAATTCCCTCAGGAAGAAACTTAAGTGTCATGTTCCTGATCAGCTTGCCCAACAAAGCCATTAAAGCAAGAAAACTCAACATTCTAGAATCCACGTCAAAACTGTCCTGATAATAACAATTCCGGTAAAAATGGCATTGGTTGAAAGAGAGATAAATAAAACAAGCACAGTCTCTTCCAAAATTAAAAAAAAAAGGAATCTTTATGATTGTTTTTTAAAATAAATTTCTTTTGTCAATTTTTCTTATTATTAGTGTTAGTTTTATTGGTATCAATGTTACCAAGACCATCATTCCCTAATTTGCATCACTACTGGTGTCATTTTCATTGGGCATCGACAACTGCAGCGATCTGACTCGACATCCAAACCAAATGCTTAATTTCTACAATACTAACACCCATACCTAATTGTTTTGTTGTTGTAGTTGTAGTTTGTTGTCACCCTGAAATTGTCTGGTAGTCAACATCTCTCAAGAAATACAAAGTACGAATTGAGATTTTATTTTCAAAAAGCTATATTCATTTCCATTTATCTAACTGCTTCACTACATGTATTCCTATAAATACAAATGTTTGACTCATTTAGAATTTCTATTTCCTGTACCCTACTGCCTAGAAATAGACGTTCTGATGCCTTTTGTCGTCAGTAACCTTCATTGTAAACTTCTCGTCTTAGAGCTGTATCCTTCTCCCACTGTCCCATTGTGTCTTTTAGTACTTTCTATCCATATTTACTTTCCCAGAGCCATGAGTCTTCACTTCCTCTACTTTGAGTTTTCATCTTGTTTCGTTACCTGTTTGCCTTTTTAACCTCTTATTCACTCCGTTTATTTGGAGGTTTAAAGAGACGTGTGATGCACTACTATCCTTTTTTAAATTAAAATACGATCGTCTTATACATTTCATCAACGGCCAGCTAGCTTATCAGGAACAAAAATCGATTAATTAACATCTAATTTACTCATAAAGCAGATATAAATATATTGCAAATTCTTTTCTCACCTTAATTTGTTTTCCTTTTTTACACTATGGAAAACTATACATAATAAGATGATCATAAAGCGTTAAAAAAATATTGAACTTCACAATATTATTGCAAAGCTGCCCAAGAGCCACCTGCAGTAGTCATTGATAATTGTGAATTGATAGGCCACAAAGAATAACGCTAGTCAACAGCACTCATCAGCAGCTCTTGGGTTAATCTTTTTAAATGAATAAGTGGTTCACCACCAACGTTATTATGTACCCATTAAATGTGTTGTTGTTTTTTTTAATGTGGTGAGGGGACGTGAGCATTGGATTTGCAAAGTCATATTCTGGAATGCTAATTACTCGTTTCGCTAAATTTGTTCATACTGAGCATACTAATGTTTTTAATGTGTACTTTAGGGAACTGAGCTTTTACTGACAGCGGTAAATCTACAGATTTACAATACTGAAATTAGGGGTTCGATGCTACTTGGTGGACGCAGTAGATACCCCGATGTGGATTTACTATGTGCACACTCAAACACATTTTCGCTTCTAATAGTGAAAAACAAACAAACTGCTTTTGTATATGAGGTGTCTTCATCATTTATCTTAGCTACAGTGTTACTTAGTGTTATAGAAACAAAAGTAAATTTATTTGTATCAAATAACTAATTTTCCAACGCTATTTTATTACCCCAACACCCTAAGAACCTGACAGCAAAAGTTAGTTAAAAGGCTTTGACAGAACTACTATTTAACAATCCTCATAACTTCTTGTTAGGCCTACTATAATATATATAAAACCAGTAACAATAGCGGCATTTATAAAGAAGAGTCCCTAGGCCTAAGGTAAGAAACGCTAATTGACGGTAATGTAACAAGGTCTAGCTTGGAACTGTGAACATGCTGTTCTAAGGTAAATTACCAACCAGTCACGCTGTGCCTCATTCAGATTCATTACAGTGTGTTTAACGAAGGAAGATGGAAGAGTTTAAGCAGCATCATATTTTGAATCTGTCACGAGACCTTCCTTACCCTTCGTGTTTCATGATCTATATATCAACAGCTTCTTTCTCACGGTCTGCCTGCTCCTGAAACCCTTCCTTCACCCATATTTACGGTAAAAGGGTGAGAAATCCGATTCACAACGCGGAAAATAATATAACCTCCACTAATACAAATAACTTGAGGTCATGTATCACACATCATTCATCTTGAATAAGATCAAGAAAAACAGATTTTGGAAATCTTCACAACTACACAGACCGATGTGCCGCCCCTAAAACATCTGTAGTCATAAAAACTTTAAAAAATTGGCACGTTCAAGGTTCTTGGTTTGTTTTGAATTTCGCGCAAAGCTATACGAGGGCTATCTGCGCTAGCTGTCCATAATTTTGCAGTGTAAGACTAGAGGGATGGCAGTTAGTCATCATTACCCACCGCCAACTCTTGGGCTACTTTTTTGCCAACGAATAATGGAAGTGAACGTAACATTATAACGCCCCATGACTGAAAGGGCGAGTACGTTTGGTGTGATGGGGATTCGAACTCGTAGCCCTCTGATTGTGACTTTAGCGCCCTAACTACCGGACCAATAAGGCTCTTGGTGCTACTCAGAAATTCCATTAAATTTCAGCCATAATAACCAATGATGTGAGACTGAGACTTACGACCTCTGCTGCACAGACTCGCGAATTTGTAGCGCACCCAGTTTTTGTTTCTTTATTTCTTCAGAAACGCTTGGAAACTTATAAAACCATGCTGCATAAATTATTTCTTATATCTTGATGCCCAATTATATAATGAAACTGACCATGCGGGAAAGGCTTGAACCTGACTAAAATATCTTACTAATTATGTCTCCCGGTATGACAGCGATAAGTTTTCGGATTTACAATGCCAAAATCAGGGGTTTGATTCCATCGGTGGAAGCAGCCGATAGCCAGATGTGGCTTTGCTATAATAAAACACAAACACTTTCTAGATGTTACCAAAATATGGGATATCGTTATATCCTTATATATGGGATTTTTGAGCCTTAAAAATTCATATTGTTAAGCATTTAGGCTCATTAAACTGCAATATTGGTGACTATAATATCACTTTTCCAAAATAAAGACAATCACTTCCATCAGGTAATTTTCAGTCACGTGATCCATCTGATGATCCATGATATATTAAATGCAAATTACTATCATCTAGCCTGCTCATAAATTATGTTTGGTAGAGACGGCTTGACGTCTTAGCAGCTCATGACATTTCTCTTCAATATACGTTATGGTTACTATGAAGCAGATTCGCGTCACATTCCATCCTTGGAATCAATGCTGGTGAGATTTCGAGATGTTTTTGACCGCTCATCTTAAAGATCGTTTTCATGGGAATTTGACTGTCCTACATCACTTGACGAGATGTGGTCCTCTCCTTTAAAGTAATTCACTTCTGCTTGGTGAAGGTTAGCATTAGAAATATTTTGTTTCGTCAATACCTCCTTCTTCAGATAACTTAAGGATAAGTGTAAAATGATATAAGCGAGTGTTAACATTAATAAAGTTAAACTTACTCCAGTATCAACCGTTACCTGAGGGTCGTGGGTTTGAATTTCTGTCACACCAAACATGCTCGTCCTTTCAGCCGTGGGGACGTTATAATATTACCGTCAATCCCACTATTCGTTGGTAAAAGAGTAGCCCAAGGGCAAACGGTGATGACTAGCTGTCTTCCATTTAGTCTAACATTGCTAAATTAGGGACGGCTAGCGCAGGTAGCCCTCGTGTATCTTTACGCGAAATTCAAAAACAAACAATCTACCTTCACCTGGTTTCACAAACGCAATTGCACAATAAATTATACATAATTCCACATTACTGGTCCAATGGAATGTGCTATTGGCAACACTGTACGTCAGCTGTTTTGTAACTTACTAAGCGTAGAATTCTTCTCACTGTATATTTGACGAATAGGCTGACCTTTTAACAAATGTTTCTAGCCCTGTGTATACCAATTTAATAAACCGTTTCGGCTGCGAATATCCGATTTTGCATTTCAACAGGTATCCTACAACTGTGTTCAGTTAACACTTATATTCTTGAGCACTGGATGGCAGGTGTACGAAAAATTGTACGGTTTAAGTGGTAATGGCTCTATATTTTATTAATGACACTTTAATAAGACACTCACGACCAATTTAATTGTCCATGTGAATGAAACATTCGAACGTTTAAGTGGTTCCCAAATAGCTTGGAGTATTTAAAAGTGATAAATGAGCGAATACTTCGTTAGGCCTTTCCATAAAATAATTACTGAATGACCAGTCATTTGCATGTCGAATCACGTGACTGATCATTAGATCTCTTAACTCAATAGCTGTGAATTGAGGGGCAGATGGGTGGCTGACAGTTTTATAACAGTAGCTTTGCAACGTCATTGCTATAATATTAGAAATTATAATGATTTTAAAATGTATTTGGCTCTTGGAATAATTGTTTCAGATCACCAGAAACTTTTATAATTAAAACAATATTTCCTATCCTGAATGACCATAAATTAACCACAAACACAAATACATGCAGTGTGATTTGTGCAACTGCTTAAATCTTAATGCATTTCTTGGTCCGCATCACGCTTAAATAGATTATCTATATTTACTTTGGACAATGTGTACAGACCCGTTCAGACTATAGCATTCTCATTCAACTGACATAAAATGAAAGACCTGTGTACAAATGCTCACAGTTTTGGTTACTTTCCAATAATACCTGTACGTTACACATTTTCCTATCACGTTGTTGAAGGTGTGAATATGAAAGCATTATTTCTTACCAATTACCACTTTTTACAGATATCAAATGCTTACTAATTTAAAAGTCGTTTAATGATATAGTGGATACACGATACGAATTATTTATTCTTGAATACGACACAGAATTAAGTATGTCAGAAAGTAAATTTTAAAACCGAACGTACACACTATAAAGTCGTAACTTGAACATATTAAAAAGAATAAAAACAATTAAATATTACAATAAGCTGAGTCAGTCAGTAGCATACAAGACACATGAATAATCAAAAACAGGAAATATTCGATACTGATTTTGATATTTTTTAAACTTCCGAAGTCTGCTTCTATTTGAAAGTATTTTACAAAATGACTAAACCTGTGTAGTTACGTATTTGCGTAAACCGAGAAAATCAATGGAAAAGATAAAATACACAAATAAAGCGTTCCGTGGTCCTTAAATTACACAAAATGTCCTCAACAAAATTATTGTACATATGTCACTAGAATCTATTCTTCTTTCACTACTAATAAGTTTAGATATCACAGTGCCCACAAAAAGATTTTATACTCTATTCATCTCAAAGTCCTGAATCAACCACTCCTGTTTAACTCTGTTAATTACAATAATAATAATAATATAATGCGTGTTTGTTAAGGCTCACTTTACTTGTAAACTGTTTAAAATCAAAAATCACTTCAATAAAATTTTTGCAAAGTTACCAATATTTGAATATTCATCTAAAACTAATCCATACTTTGATTATCATACGATAAACTAAACTATAATATATAATCTTCATATGAATAAATAATTTAATGCACAAATATATGGCATTTCAAACAACTGTTTAGCGATACAACAGTAAGCAACCACCAACCTGAGCAGTTAACATTATTCGATAATAGATGAATTGCTACTAAAGTAGTCGCGCAAAATTACTTGTTACAACTGATAAACGTAATAATAACATATATCTCAACAAGAAAATTTCACGTAGAAATATTTATATACGAAATTTATCACAGCAGTTAGTATGGCTACCACAATATATTCCGTGCACCAAGATTTTAAACGGAATTTTAGTGTGATTTGATTTTAATAAAAATTTACAACTAATTTTCTTCATTTCTTTTGTGATAATTTTTCGTTTTCAAAAGATTTAGCTCAAGAGGGAGCGAGTCCTATTTCTTACCTACAATTTGAAATAAATAGGTTTTCGTATATGTATAACTGAATTTACATATTACAAAATTTAAATTATGAATTATTCTGATATAAACCTGAAGCATAAGAACCAGCAATATTACAAAGTTTAAATTATAAGCTATTCTGACATAAACCTGAAACATAAGAACTAATATCTAACAGAGATCAATAATTTTATAGTTATCGGTAATCAATGATATTTTACTAACCTTTTCTCATCTAAAAATAAAACGTCAAGAGAATTTGCTTGAAAAAAACAACAACAACAACAAAAAGACTTTCCAGATTATTCCTCTTTTATCTGGTCTAAGTTGTCAAACAAAATAAACTATAAATAATTTATAAACAAAATGTAGCACCTATAAGGCTGTATCAGATCCATCAATAACTTATGTTTGATGTTTTGTCAAAATCTGGTTTCGTTTGATGATGGTACTTGGTATTTGTTCTGGTGAAGGAAGTGAATGAGCTTTAATAACAATGTCTAGTCGATTCATGAACATGACTGGATTCTGTTAACAGATTGGTTGCAATGAATAGTTAGTTACACACTGATTCGACAGCTCTAAGGTATGCCTAACAATTTTTTATGTAAATAACACGTCACGTGACCACGAATGGAGTACAGTTATTTGAAAACATACTAATAATTGACTTCTTACCCTATATTTGCTTTAATATTTGAGCTGATAAAATTAAAATAGTACAGAAAATCTTCGAGATTTAACATTCTTTTGAATAAATTATTTTAGACGCTATTACGTGGGCTTAACGACTATGGCAATTTCTCTTACTGTATCAAACGTAGGATCATGTAATAACTTCAATAAAAATCTTACCGAGCTAAGGTTAGTCTGTCGGCATAAGCAGCAGCAGATTCGAGGACTGCCGCGGCGGAAGGACTCAAACTAGGTCTCGGTGGGGCCGGAGAAACCTTGGCGGTTAGTGGGCGCGTTTCTACACCGCGGGCTGCCATGAATAGTTGTCGGCGCACAATCGAAGAACTAGGCAACACTGACACCACTGAGTCCGATACAGCTCTCCTCACTCGAGGAACCCTTGCAGTCTGCTAGGGTTAATCATAACCAGCGGCGGTCTGCGTCATGGAGGGCAGAGCTGACAGGCTGGTTGGCCGCCAGCTATTTAAGCTCTATTTTTTTTTCCTTCCCTCTTTGTTGACGACGGCAAGCACCAGCGGCGGTCCTGCAACAAACCAAGGCCGAGCCCTCTTAAAGTCTGCAGTTGGTTAAGACAGCCTGGGGCAACTGGACCGGGATCGATGGGTGCGCGGCAAGCGGTCCTACGAGTCCACAGTTGCACGCACTCAATATCGCACCTGGATCACCGCATGTTCATAAAAGGTATTCGCCTAAATCTTTTCTTGATACCCTCTTTTACAGATTAATTTTTTTATATAATACTCAGACTGTACCTTTATCAGTTTTGATCCTGTCGACTTTACTTCTACATCCTCTCCGCCACAACAGCCAACACCACCGATTTATTCCAGTCAAAACATGCGCATTTCCCTAAAATTGTGTATCTCGTAAACTCGTGCATAACACCTACCTTTTTTTTTTCTTTTTACATCTTAACAAACTTTATTAATGTGCTGGAGGTTAAATACTAGCTTAACCAAACCCAGTTTCTCTGGTAAGACGGAGGACGCCCGAGGCAAGTCGGGACTAGCTCCATCCGCTATTGCTCCTGGTGACACTACAGACGACACAAATATACATACACATGCACATTCGATTGTGAAACCATGAGGACGCTAAGCACAGAGGATTGTAAATTCACACAAAGCTACGACCTACAGCAAAATTTTTCCTTTCAAAATTTCTTTTTTCCCAGTTGCATCTCATTACCAAAGAAGCTGATGAAATCAAAACAGCTGCGTTCCCTGAGGCCTTGAATTGTCGATATAACACACTGCAGCTCGTATGAAAATTTGAGAAAGAACTAACCACTAGTATAAATTTTACAAGAAAATATAAGTTTATGAAATTGTTTACTTTGTGCCTTTTTTTGTAGATTTCACGACTCAAGATATTGAGACAAAATAATTTTGTTAAGTCTCTTTTGTCTTTTAAAATCTAAAGTAATAAAATTTTGTCCAACTAAATTGGTTTTTTTACGTACAAACAGAAGTATAGCATTTGATTGATGCAAATGGTTGATTCGTTTAATAATTATTCAATCAAATCTTAAAAAAGAATAGTTAATAACTAAACTTAATGTTTGTTTGTTTTTGAATTTCGCGCAACGCTACACGAGGGCTATCTGCGGTAACCGTTCCTAATTTACAAGTGTAAGACTGGAGAGAAGGCAGATAGCCATCATTACCCACCGCCAATTCTTTGGCTACTCTTTTATCAACTAATTGGGATTAACCGTAACATTCTAACTCTCCCACAGCTGAAAGGGCGAGCATGTTTGATGTGGCTGGAATTTGAACCCGCGACCCTCAGATTACGAGTCGAGCGCCCCTAATCATCTGGCCATGTCAGGCGTCCAAACTAATGTTACTTGGGACTGCATGATAAATGACGATATGTAAGGAGGCAAATGCGGGGAGTTGAACAGATAAACATCACTAGCGAGGTAATGTTATTGCCCAGTGTAAATATTAAGCAAAGTCTGTCAGCAGTGAAAGTAATTAACTTAATGGTGTAGGAAGGCGTTAGAAAGTGGGGCGCTTGGCAAGACATACAGATTTTAGAATGTGAGACTGGAATATTAGGAGCTGTTATTAGCAGCTAAATTTTTGGGTGGAAAGGGGGGTCTGGAAGCATGTTCCAGAAAATTAATAAAATAATATAATTGCAATTATTATGTAAGTTATATATGTAAAACTGGGGGCGCTACAGCACTCCCAGTTCCGAAGAATTGATAGCTTCGAATAGGTAAATGGAACCTACTCTTCACTCAAAGTGAAGAATCAACGAGAATTATGCTGATATTTTCATATGATACACTTAACAATGTTCACAGCAAACAACTGAAACTTTTTTTCTTACCATATTTCATGTTATTTACTGTGAAAACGCTGAATCATTATGAACATTAAGTATATTTTGTTACTTGTAATTTAAGTTAATCATTACCAAAATACTTACGCTTGGATTCTCGGCTGTGACACGGATTGTTGACCTAACACTGACAATAAAGTAACTTTTGAGAAGACAGATATTCTCAATTTCCTTTATTTTTTAATTCCTTATCTGGCGACAATTTAAAAAGAAACAAAAATCAAATTCTAACAAAAAGTATCTTCGTATTATATTCAATTTTTGATTTTTTACTTACTATTTTCAGCATCAACATTAGCCCTTTTGTGACTAGTCACAAATGACATTTTGCATTCCCAGAAAGCAAAGAAAATTGGAAAATTTCATACTTTATTGATTTATTGTACATCTACTTAAAAAAAGACCTACAAACAATATGTCGTTGCAATCAGTGTAAACAACTTCCATATTGCAAAGTAGGCCCATATAGTTCCTGGAAATAAAAATAGGGAAGTCTCAAGTAGGGTTCACTTTTAAGCAATGGGGTTAAGGGTAATAGTAATTTTAACCCAATCATATAGAAAGTATTGAATTATTTACTTCACCTAATTTCAAATGAATCAAATCTAAAGTAATAAAATCAGTTATCTCTAACCTTTTTAAATAACCTTATAATTATGAACATAAACATGCTGTAATTCGAAATAACCAGCATGAAGGAAACTAAATCTAAACCTATACATGGTATATCTTAAAGTGATCATGGTAATAGTCTTTTACCTAATCATCAAAGGGTTTCTTGATATTGCCAAACACAAGGGCTATCCCCAGTTAAAATCGTCGTTTCAGAAATTACCTGAAGTTAGTTATCAACATCGTTGAGGAAATACTTCAGTTCCAAGTTTTCAATAAAACATGCACTCTTAATTTTGAAATTATAAATCTCCACTACCTAATACAAATATTCAAATTAATTTATGTTATGATGTTTACTACTTGCACCGGCCCATCTGAGGGTCGCAGGTTCGATTCCCCGTCGCACCAAACATGATTTCCCTTTCAGCCGTGAGAGCTTTATAATGTGACGGACAATTCTACTATTCGTAGTCCGAGCGTAGCTTTGCGCGAAATTAAAAAACAAACAAACTACTCGCACTTTATTAGATACAATAGAATGTATTCATGGTTAGATGATTTCGTTGACAGAATTCCTAAACTTATTCTCATTTTTCATAGACGAGTTATTTTCCTATTACAGATTCATTAATTTTTGTGTGAAATTTAACATCCTTCTTGCTACCTAGTACGTGCTAATAAATTCACGGAGTACCATGACCGTTTCAAAACTTTCACGTATACACTTTAATTTCATTTTAAAGTAATGTTAAGGTATGAAACACTGTAATGTGGCGGTCAGCATTAGTTTTAAATGCCATTAGATTAAGTTCTTTTACTTAATGCAAGCCGTGTACACAACAATTCCTTGCATCGTGTAACATTTCATCGTTAGAGAAGTTCCATTAGTTCTTGAGAATTACTTTAGTTAATTCTAAGTTTTTCTGTTTTTTACTAAAATGTTGAACTTCAGCGAAGGAAAGCAAGAAACCATGAAGAGCGTAAAGTGCTAAGCTATTCTTCGTTAAAAAGCCTTACAGCTATTAATTCAAAGCAAATTTGACAATAAAAGTTTTGAAGCTAAATATTGAACATAACAATCATTTTAATTGCTACATTTATCATTATTGTTACTTCTTTTTCTCATCTTTCTGGAATCTTACAGTCTATACTTTTCATCTACTAGTTAAAGTTTAACCTGTCTTTTTTGGCTGCTTGCTCATGTGTTAAAGTTGGATTAGTTGCATCAGATACACCGTGCAAACGTTTAGTTTTGTTTGTTTTTTCGTTTTTACCACCCTTACTTTGGTCCTGTTTTAATTAGAGTACCAATATCCAAATTATTTGGCACACGATTCTGTTATTTATTTTATCTTATATATTGATAAACATTCATTTCAGTTACATCTTCGGCTTTCATTGGTTTTTTTTTTCAATGTTAAACACAAAGTTACACAATGGCCTATCAGTTTTGTTCAAACCAAGGTATCGAAACTCGATTTTTAGCGTTATAAGTCCACAGATTTATCGCTGAGGAACTGGGTCTGTTTGAAGGCAAGGGGATTTTTCATTAGTCACAAAACTTTGTTACAGGGTACAAAGTTTTAATGCCTTGTTTTTCCGACATTAGATGTACGATAGTTCATGAAGGAAACCACTGGTTTTTTTACGTGATTTTATTGTTATAGTATAATCTGACTTCAATGTTACTTTCATTCATTCTTCTGATTAGAATTTATAATAAATTTGCTTTTTTAAGATTTTTGATGTTTTTCATTATATAGGTAGCTCGCTTTTATCAGGAATTATCATTATTATTACAAAGTAGTTAAGCAAATGAACATAACTATTTTATCTCTCAAAATTAATTAAGTAGATTAAATCCGAACATGCTATATTTGAAAAAAATTAAGTAGATTAAACTGAATGATGGCGGAATCCAAAGTAAACAAGCAAAGTAAGTATGAACGTAAACTGGCTATGTCTTAAATTAATTAATAAGTCTGAACCTAAAGATGATATATCCCAAAGTAAACAAGCAAACTAAGCATAAACGTAAACAGGCTATGTCTTAAATTAATTAATAAGTCTGAACCTACAGATGCTAGATCTCAAAGTAAACAAGCAAACTAAGTATAAACGTAAACAGGCTATGTCTTCAATTAATTATCAAGTCTCAACCTAAAGATGCTATATTAAAAAAAAAACAAGCAAACTAAGTATAAACGTAAACAGGCTATGATTAATTATTAAGTCTCAATCTAAAGATGGTAGACTCCAAAGTAAACAAGCAAACTTAGTGAGAACGTAAATATACTATTTCTTAAATTAATTAAGTAGGTTAAATCTACCGAAGCTAAAGAAAATGAATGCAGATTAAAACCAATAACTTTAACTGTATTATTCGTTGTTGATTATAACTGTAATCATGTTTTATTTGTAGATAAATATTATTATCATTCAAACCGAAAGTTATCACCAATAACGACGATTCGTGGTTTAAAATACGTCTTCTCTGCCAAAAACAGTTGTCTTGTCAGATACTAAATTAAGATTAGTTTGACTCTGAATTTCAATCCTCTGTATAGGATGTAAGTTCACCCTAGTCAGATATCTAAATTTTCTAGTATGGTTAGTCAACATAGATGGCGCTGTTATTGAAAACTTGAAGGACAGTTTAAAATTATTGTAGGAAATATTTTCTTAAAGTTATTATAGATCATGGTGTGTTTTCTTAATTTTGATTTAAATAATATAATGAAAGAAAATGGGTGTTTGTATTTCATTAACATATATTATATAAACTATTCACCACTTGTGTATCTGGTGAAGATGTAGCACAATTAAACGTTTTATTTCTATGCTTCAGTTCTGATATTACTTATATGTGCAATCATTACACTCATGCTTTACAACCCAAACGTTTGATTTTATGATTTATTATAAACACCTTTGATTGAACATTCTATAAATATTATTAAATACAAACTTGATTAAAATAACGAATAAAAAGTTTAATAACGGGTTTCTAGATTTCTTGTGCGTTTGATGTGATTGTACTTACATATATTGTAGAGAATTGTCATGAACGAACGTGATAAAATTCCGCTGGTGTTGTACATAAAGTTAAAGATGGATGTTCAAGTGCTCATTTTACTCGAAGCTGATAATTATATCGTTATGAAAAAGTACTTAAACTTTATCTTAAATTTAACAAACTCAACGAAGCAAGTGAAATACAAAGTTGTGTATAACTCTAAAATAGCAAAAACGAATCATCCTCTGAGTGTTGTTGGGGTTTTTTTCTGTGGAGCTGTCAAGCTTTGCTAAAAGCCAAGACGCAAGAAGCGTAAATTGAGAATATTCGTGCGTCTTAAAGACAAACGGAATCCTTCTCTTAACTTTAACAGTTGTACTTCTTAATTTTATTAGTTATTACCAATTAATTCAATAATTATCTAAGCATCTTGTTATTTATTCGCTTCAACAGAGTCAACTTCACATTTAAGTACTTAATTATATCTATCCAGTATTGTTCAAACCACAAAAGAATACAGTACAATGTGGATTTGTTATAATAATTTTCAGCCATTTTGAGCATATATTTGTTTTAAACATTCTAAGAAAAAAATATAAAAAAGAACTAAAAAATCTGCAAAATTGACTATATATATAAGAGATAATTAATCTTTGTTTGTTTTTTAAATTTCGCGCAAAGCTACTCGAGGGCTATCCGCATTAGCCGTCCATAATTTAGTATTGTAAAACTAGAGGGAAGGTAACTAGTCGTCACCACCCACCGCCAACTCTTGGGCTACTCTTTTACCAACGAATAGTGGGATTGACCGTCACATTATAATGGCCCCACGGCTAAAAGGGCAAGCATATTTGGTGCGACTGGGATTCGAACCCGAGACCCTCAGATTATGAGTCGAACGCCTTAACCCACCTGGCCATGCCAAGAAAATTAATAGTAATAGAGTTAAGTAAACAAAATCAAAAGGAAGGACTGCGTTAAAAACAGCAAATCCAAACATCTGACTAATTATATTAGTTTGTTATAACCAAAAACAAACCGAAAGAAAAATAAATTAAAAAAAAAACGCTGCACTAACTGAAAATATCCCAGGGTACAAGCTATAATGTGGGATACAAAATGTGCCCTAGGTTTTGGAGGTGAGTGCGGAATAGGAACCACATTGCAGTGGAGATACGCCGTCTATCAGTCTTAGCCTCCATTCGCCAGTCTCACACAAAAAAATAAAATAAAGCAAAGGAGTAGCAATAGAAATAATAAATATAGAAATAGACATTAGGAGAGCGAGATGTAGGTGCTTAAGCCCACAACGTTCCATATCTGTATCACCTTTAACTGCCTGCAGACAGTTGTGGGAAAGTGATTGCTCTCCAAAGTAAAGAAGAAAAAATTAAAATAAGGAACTACCATTTAGGTAAAAACTTACATCTTGAAGTTAGCATTCCAGCTCCTAAGGGTAGAAAGACACTAACTGGTAGCCCAGTAAACAAATTATACTTATATGAAGAGTCCCATCCAGTTATCTAAATTAACTATTATAGCTCCCAACCACCATCCATTTATTAAGCCTACTGTGACAAGCCTATATATACGGCTCTTCTACTAATTTTTATTTCTTTATTTTTTATTTCTATTGCTACTCCTTTGCTTTATTTTATTTCTTTATGGTAGACTGGGGAATGGAGGTTAAAACTAATAGATGGTGTATACCCACCGCAATGTGGGTTCTATTTTCAGCTACCTCCAAAACTTAGGGTACATTTTATATTCCACATTATAGCTTGTACCCTGGGATCTTTTAAATTACTGCAGCGTTTTTTGTTTTTATTTTTCAACTTAGTTTTGTTTTGCGTTATTTTTTTGTTATATAAATCTAATATATATATATGTACATATATATCTTATTCTATTTGTAAAGTGTAAGCGAAATTATTTTTTAGTAATTATACTTGAATGCTATTTTTTATTCATTTTTGGTTTTATTTTTCTCATTTACTATTTCGGTTTTCATTACATTATAGTATTTTAAACTTTAATATTTTAGTCTACTATTACGCTAACTTTATCACTTCGAAATAAAAAAAAATTAATTATTCTTTCACTTTTGGATCATGAAATAACGCCAAACTT
Source organism: Tachypleus tridentatus (assembly GCF_004210375.1). Lineage (NCBI taxonomy): Eukaryota > Metazoa > Arthropoda > Merostomata > Xiphosura > Limulidae > Tachypleus > Tachypleus tridentatus. Next base: position 52,435,103 of record NC_134835.1, on the reverse strand, counting down.
CTGCATAGGATTTGTGTTTTGAATTTCTTTTTTCATTATCTTTGCTTACGAATCTAGATTACTTTAAACCTAAATTTCTTTCAAGCAATACATTTATTAACCATTAAACTATTTCGGTTTCTAATGTCTTATAAAATGTAACAATATTTTTCTTCAAGTATGGTCCTCCAGTGGCACAGCAGTCTGTCTGCGGACTTACAATGCTAGAAACCGGCTTTCGATACATATGGTGGGCAGAGCACAGATAGCCCATTGTGTAGCTTTGTGCTTAATTACAAACAAAAACAAAACCTCAATTAATGAAACCCCTTCATGATTCACCGCTCATATACATAATTCATTTTCAAGCGTTAATTGAGTTTTGTAATTGTCTTACTTCATAACTTACGTACCGGTTGTAAAATTCCTATACCATATAAATAAATGGGGTTAGCATTTTTCTCTTACATACATATAAAGGTTTTGTAGTGACAGCATTTTAGTGGTAGGTATCAGCTTTTTAATATAACAACACGTGGTTTTGGCTTTTTGTCAGACCAATCTACTTTTTTCTTTTGCAAAATGAGCATTTATTATTATTTACTTTTACAGAAAGAAGGAAATGTCGCAAAGTTTCAACGAATGTGTTTTATATGACAGGCAAAATAAACACAATACTTGAGATAGAAATAAAGGCTGAAAACCACGAAAAATCATTTGTTTAAAATAACACATATCAGAAATGAAGGGTTTATTCTAGATTTTATTCTAAAGTCATATAAAGGATAATCACACATCAAATTAGCCTCAATGTTTAAATATATTAAATATATTTATTCAATATATTTAAATACATTTGTTTAAAGTGTTAAACAAGTTGGAAAATTCCCCAATTTAAAATTTTTGAGGAAAAAAGTGAGGACAAAATATCAGCCACAATATCATAGCAGTATTTAATTGTTGAGAAACCTTTCAATAAGTACAAACAGTGAATGATTTCTTTCTAGACATCCAGTTGAAATCATGTACACTCCTGACGGACTTAATCTTCACAATTCAGATTCAAGTGTTTATTGATTTAAGTTAAATAATACTAAAGATCTCATAAAGCACTTACCAAAACATACTCGGGAAGAAATGTGAAATTCTGCATCCAAGTCTGACTTCTTTTTAAATTTTACATCGTGATGTTTAGGTAACGTAGTTTTAACTTTCATCAGTTGATGGTATAAATGATGAAAACCTTATGGAAGATATACTAACGTTTTGTACATTGTTTTATAATCTTTTGCCTATCTTTTTCTATACTAATTGGAATACTTAGGATTACCTATCACCCATCTGTACAAACTATGTAGTCTTTTTAAACGCATTATACAGTATTAGAACAACTAAGAAAAGCAGAAAAGTTATTCATGTACTTTTGTATTTAGTAGAGATTAACATGAATAATTACCAAATGCAAAGGTTTGATGACATTTCAAAAAAAAAAACGTATTCCAAAATAATAATACCGTAAGGTGTCACTGCAGATACCAACCGACGCACTACAAGCAATGTATAAAGAAAATATGTGCAACATTATTTTTTTGTTTTCACAGGAAGCTACACGAAGACAATCTGTTCTAACCTTTCCGAGTTGTGATGTGATAAATTAAACATAATCAATTCACCCACCAACAATATCTGGACTCTTTCTGTCAAACAGGATAGTGTGTTGTGAACGTCACACAACCACGGTCACAACGTGAGGAGCGAGATTTTTATTTTGGTGGCAACGGGACAAGAACCACAAAACCTCAGCTCCACAGCTCAGCACATTAACCGATGCCTACAATAACGAAAATATTTATGGAAACACGTAAACCTTACATATATAGGATTCACAAACAATGGACAATGGCAATTAGATGGTGAAATTATTAATGGTATAAAACATTATTATAGAAAATGCAAAAGGACAGTAAAAAAAAAATTATCATAAGCTACAAGTCAAATCAATCTGCCTATATAAATCAGAACTAAAGGTTAACCCAGTGGGGACAAGGCTAATTTAATATACCGTTTACACACATAGTAATAAAAATGCGTTATTGATTCATCTATTGGGTACCTTCACTGTTAAAGATATTTTCGACAATAAGCAGTTAGATTAAAATATTTAATAAAGTCCTAAGCTCACATACTTAGCTAAAAATAAATAATAATTTCCATACTATAAAAACACCTATTAAATATGAAAAAAAAACTAAAGAAATATATTAATTGGACAATTTAGCTTACACCCTTAAAGAAATTAACACACTAAAAGCTAATTGTTTGTTTTATACAATGTCATTAATTTCTTGTTCCTTGAAAATCCTTGTAAATATCTTGTGCAATGCACCCGTTATTTCGAATATTATAACATTGATTTATACCTAGCATTTTTACTTGTCTTATTTTCATCTTCCATACAGTTTGTCACGAAACATTGTGGAATACTACTCTCATCTACCATACAGTTTGTCATGAAACATTGTGGAATACTACTCTCATCTACCATACAGTTTGTCATGAAACATTGTGGAATATTACTTTCATCTAGTACCATACAGTTTGTCATGAAACATTGTGGAATAGAACTCTAAATATCTTATATTACTACTGATAATTCAGCTAGTTATTGATCGCCTTTTGACATTCTTAGTTTTTACGTAAACCTACAGATTTAAGAATTTTTATATTGGGATTTTGCACAGGCGAAATAATGGCTGTACATGTTTTATTGACTTCTTTATCATCAAAATTTCGTAACATTACATTTGTTATATCCCTGAAATATGAAGCTTCATTTGATGAAACATGTTCCTGTGGTAACAACATGATGAACCAAGATTTGCAAGTACACGTCAGCAGCCAGAAGAAGTCTCCTTGACGGAAATATTAAATATTCTCTTGATTAGCCAAACTTTGGTACGCCACTATCATGTTTTCAATTTCTTCTTTTTTCCAATTTGATTCAATTCAAATTAAGAAGGCAAAAGTACAAAAGACACTACATAAAATAAACTCTAGAGAATAATATTATAAATATTACATAATCTTTTAAAGAGGAGAGAAGATCCACAAGATTACTTGAGTGTGGATAATAAACTATAAACATATTAATTAATATTTTTATTACACTTTATACTAGTTAAAACTAGTTTAAAATGTTATGGTATTTTAATATATATTTTTCAACTCATACAACTGTTTATATTTTTATCTTATATATTTATTATAGCTAGATTTTTTTTCCTTTGTTAATTTTTTTAAATATTGACTTAACCTTTACATTTATTACTAAACAGTATTCTTATTTTATTTGGAATATTATTATAAAATTTTAGTGGTTGATAGGAATAACATGTTTTAAACATTTTCTTTCTTAACCTTAAGAAGTTTCAAATTTCCATGTTTTTTATCTCTCACTTAATATATTGATTCTATTTTTATCAGCTTTAAATATGTCTAATGAATCTACTTAACCATTTGCAAATATATAATTTATACAGTAGTGATATATTTAACTTATGAAAATTTAATTTACTGCGGTCGTATTGTAATAATAATAATAATAACATACATGATAAAATAAGTTTTGCATTTGTTTAAAAACTCTTACGTTTTTCAGAAAATGGTGCTCATTATAGCACTTAATGAAACGAAACGTAGTAAATATTTTTCATTTCATTCTCAGAGAAATTATTTTTAGATAGTAAAATCTTACTGCTGATATCTTTCATTTTTATATTAATTTAACTTACTTTTCCGGGCCAGACATGGCCACGTGGGTTAAAACGTTCGATTCGTAATTTGAGGGTCGGGGGTTCGAATCCCCTTCGCACCAAACATGCTCGCCCTTTCAGGCGTGTGGGCGTTATAATGTGACGGTGAACCCCACTATTCGTTGGTCAAAGAGTAACCAAAGAGTTGGCGACGGATGGTGATGACTAGCTGCCTTCCCTCTAGTCTTACACTATTAATTTAGGGACGGCTAGTGGAGATAACCCTCGTGTAGCTGTGCGCGAAATTCTAAACAAACAGAACAATGCAAGTCTTCCTGTACGCTCATTTATCGTGTTCCATTGTTTGTCTTTAATATTAGTTTCACTGTGATTTTTTCTTATAATAATTAATTTTGTTTGTTTCATGAGTTTTCTTGGATAACTTTTAAATTCAATAATTTCAGTATAGATTGATAATCACTTTTTTATATTTCTATACTTCTATTTCTCAGTTGTAATAATCCATTTTTATGGTTTGTTTTGAATTTCGAGGCACCTGCTTTAGCCCTTCCTAATTTAATGATGATAAGCCAAACAGAAGAAAGCTAGTCACATTGTAACTAACCCCATGGATAAAAGAATAAATTTTAGTGACGGGGATTCGACTCGCTACCCGCTGATTGTGAATTGAGTGCCTTAAACTAATCATTAGGTTATGCCGGGCCTAATCCATTTGTCATCCATGAATTTTAACTTTTTTTTTCTCTTTATTTTTACATATTCCATAGATGATGTAATTATAATCTAATTCTTTAATAAAATGCTTACATGCATCCAATGTATGATTAACTTTGGATGGGCATGTAAATCTTTTTATTATTATTATTGTATCAATGTTTTTTATAAGTTACTTTTAATACATCATTATTATGTACCTTATCATCACTTTAACACAGTTTTATATTTAAAATCAAATTTAGAGCTATAGTAAAATGGCATGTAATCATAGATTTTATGACTTCTAGTTTGTATAGAAACTATTTTTTCTTTTATTATATAAATATGTTGAAGGCACGCATTATACTGTCCTCAAGATGTCGATTGTAAACAAAAATAAAACCAAAAGCAGCTAAAATATTTTATACTCTTCTGTATTAGCCTTCTCTTCAGATTTCATCTCCTTTACACCAAACATGCTCATCCTTTCAGCCGTAGGGGCGTTATAAGTAACGGGCAATCCCACTATTCGTTGGTAAAAGAATAGCCCAAGAGGTAGAGGTGGATAGTAATAACTAGCTGCCTTCCCTCTAGTCTTACATTGCTAAATTAGGGACGGCTAACGCAGGTAGACCTCGTGTAGCTTTGCGCAACATAAAAAATACAAAAAAACAAGCGTATTTATAATTCATATTTATGTCTGTTACAATATCTACTTTTAAATTTTATTTTCAGTTGAAAAACATTTCAGTCATTTCTTGATTACGAGAAATCCACTTGAAATAAAAATGTATCTCAGAACGGCTGGTGTAGGTATTAATATTTTTAATACTATTAATACCTATATCAGCCGTTCTTAGATACATTTCAGTCATTTAATATGGGTTCTAATGCTATACTGATGATAGTTGTAAATTGCTACAATATTGAGATTGATATTTGTATACGTGTAATATGAGCTCATTGCTTCAGCTGTCATAGATTTAGTTGTTACATCTTGTACACCTATTTTATTATTTACAAATACTATAACACCTTCAGAGTTATGACAATATTTGACTTTATAATATTTTTATATCCCTCTATATCATATAGATTGAATTCTACATGTCTGACCACAAATTCATACAAATACTATAATATGTATTATCTAGAGAATGAACTTCAGATAACCCCACGGTTGAAAGGGCGAGCATTTTGGTGTGACGGGGATTCGAACACACGACCCTCGGATAACGAGTCGAGTGTCTTAACCACCAGGCCATGCCTGGCCATTTCTACAAGGACATTAGATATTTTTGTTGGTGAAAAACTTGCGTGTGCTCAGTAAAGCAGCTAACTAGCCAGTCGTTCAGCGAATTGCCGTGATACCAACTCGAAAATAATTCGCTCATCATGAACAGTCGATAAAATATTCAGTTCCAGATTTGACATAAGACTTAATATTATTTGTAAGTTTGTAAAACTTTTATATACAAATTATTATTTGTTATGACTATTTGCAACAACTGTTATTATGAATTGTATTATTCTTTGTATGTTAAAATATATTTGTTTTAAGGAAGAAAACTGTGTATATCGATCTTCTTGGTAATATATCGACATTCAATTAGCTTCTAAATTAAAATTAAAATTTCCGGCCATTTAAAATCGTAATATGTAACATAATAAATCGGAAATACATTTGAGATAAATTGTAATACGTAACAATACACTCACACGTATTTATATACATATCTATGCTGTGTAATCATTTAACAACACATTTGTATTTAATCAGTAAATCATTTTGGTATCAGCACTACCAATAATCTATAACTAGAAATTATCCACGATGATTCACGTAAATAGAAAAATAGTCAAACAATTTTGAAAACTTCCTTTTAAACGATAATTTATATGTTATTGTCAAGTTTCCAGTAGCTATACGTAACCAATCTTGAAATTCTTTAATATTCCCTTTATTCCTTATGAAATGGTCAGACATAAAAATTCCAAAAATCTAAAGTAAATTACCTATTTAAACTAAACATTTCAGACAAATCCAGAGATATAGATCTAAAACGTCATAAAATTTTATTTTAGATTGCTGTTTTGATTGACTCTACATATTAATGCCAGTTTTTTAAGTAATTAAATTCATATGAATCTGTAAGTCAAAAAACCCTCTCGACTTCTTATTTTTGGGACACTTCACGACTTTTCGAAGGTATTTTTCTCTCTAAATGCAATGATGGATAAAATTCTACAGGTAGAATTTAAAATCATTTAGTCAAATTGTGAAATTTAAAAATAAAGTAACAAAGAGAAACAGACGCACACATATATATATGTAAAATTGAGCACGAGTTTAGAGACGTAGGAAACATGTCGTTTCTACTACTAAACTAAACTAAACTAAACTAACGTGGCAGGGGTTCAGTTTAGAGAGAGAGAAATCAGAAGAGTTCTCTCTCCAACTGGGGTGTTCAGGAACTTTGTAGTTCCTCTTCGTCCCCTTTCGTGGATTGTTATTAAAATTAAGTGGTGGTTTTTTTTTATTATTATTTTAATAAATTAATTATCGTTATTATTCTTGACTTTTTGGGTGGAGAATGTCTCACTAAATGTTCTTTTGGGTGGAGGCAAAGGCAGCAGTGGAAAGAAAGGCCGGGACCTGTCCCGAAGTGAAAAAGTTGGAGAGATGTGAACATGAATGTAATTCATTCAAATTCAGATCAAACCAAACAGCCCGATTCTGGGTCTGGCAAAAAGGTTGCCCAGGCTGGGATCTAGAAATCCGATGCCTGAAGAATTTGATGTGGGGGGAAACGGGAGTGCCCCGAGAAAACCCACTTTCACACGACAGGCGCCGAAAGTTTTGCCTGTCGTGTGCCCTGTACCTGAAAAAAAAGGAATTCATGTTAATAACATATATTTTATTTATTTAGATTCTTTGTTGAGTAGATTGTGATTCTTGAAATATGTTGTAAGGTGATATGTATTTCGTTGGTGCACTTGATAATTTGTGTAGTGATGCCGTTAGTTTGTTTCTATTTTCTGCTTTTAGATAATATTTAAGAGAAAGTTCTGTTATTCTGTCTCTTATAGTTGGTAAATTACTAATTTGGTGTAGATAATTTGTTGGCGTAAAAGATGGTAAACTGAATGCGGATTTTAATATTTTGTTTTGTTGCACTTGGATTTTTTGGAGTGTGTTGTTTGACATGTTGTATGTTACTTGACATCCGTACTCTATTAGTGGACGGATGTAAGCCTTGTATATTTGTATAATGGTGTTCGGTGCGCATTTTGATTGTTTACCAGTTATAGTCTTTAGATATGAAATCCTTTTTCTTATTGATGAGTGTATATTGTTTATGTGTTTTTCCATGTTAGTTTTGTGTCGAAAGTGACGCCAAGGAATGTGATGTTTTTGCTCATGTTAATGGTTGTGTTTCCAAGTGATAGTTTTATTTTTTCTAGATTTTTTCTTTGCTTCTTTAGTTTTCTATAGATTGCTTGTGTTTTTGTCGGATTTAACACGACTCTCCACTTGTTGCTCCATGTTGAGACGTTGTTTAGTGATTCTTGTACGCGAGACATGGCCATTACTGGGTTTCTGGAGGTGCTCCAGATTGCGATGTCATCTGCGTATTGTGAATTGTGTGTGTATGTTAGATTTGGAAAAGGTATGTCACTGACGAAAATTATGTAAAGAAGTGGAGAGAGGACTGATCCTTGGGGCACTCCTGCCGTTATATTGAATAATTTGGATATGGTTTTATTGACTTTTACTTGTGCTGTTCTATTGGTTAAAAAATTTGAAATCCATTTGACTATCGTAGGATTTATTTTTAGGTTTTCTACTACTGATAAAGTGATGGAGTCTTATAGTTTTCAATGCTATTTCCAGTATTTGTGTGTGTATGCGTTTTTCGCAGTAATTAATAGTCTTTTCTAATGCCGTTTATACTGACAAATTTTGCTCTTTCCTACATGTGAAAGAAATTGTTTCTTTTCTTCCAAATTGTTGTTAAGATAGTATGTTAGGCTACTTGGTTTTTTCACGTGTGATGGCAGCCAGATACGACTAAAGCTTAAAAAAATATTAGTTATTTATGTATACTTGTGACTATTAAGATAGTTTGCTTTTCGATTGTTGTTACACCTCTCTCCTCCAAAACTTCTGCTATACTGTTATTTGCATGGTGTAGCCCCCCTCCCAAAAAAAATATGTAACATCGCAAAAATATTCCACCAAATTACAGAACTCGTTGTAATTATCTTGTAAGTAAAATGATTACCTTTTCAACAGTCTACAGTATATTTAATATAAATATTGTCTTCAGAATGGCAGGTTTTGTTTGTTGTTGGTTTTTCTCCATACACTCTTTATAGATTAAAACTCACTAAATGTATAATTTTATTGAGATTGCTAAGGCAGTGTGTTATTTATCATTAATCTTTTTAAACTCTAATATTTAATAAAATATTTTTCTCCCATAATTTCCCAATTCCTCTGCTTAATATTTTATGTGAATTCAAACAGGTTAATAGCCGATATTCGTAATGTTACATTACTTCATGTACATAAATTGTTATGCAGATAAACAGATACTGTTGAATCACAGAGAAACCTCTGTTTATGGTTCATATAAAGTAAAATTCCCGTCTAGACTTCAGGATACATGAGATCTCCTAGTGTTCCTTGATGTGCTAGAAAAATAAATGACAATACATTAAAACTTCTTCTCTACTCTCCACGAACTCCGGGTTTTACTGCCGTAAAATTGACCATACTTCATTTTGAAATAGCCATTTGCGACCTCTTTATATATTCTGAGCTAGTAAATCAAACTCAGCTGTGCCAACTCAAATGCACGGACCTGGCACGAGTAAGATCGTCATTGATTACGGTATCAACCTGCACAGCACAAAGCCCTAGACAGTTCACGATTTTTTAGTTCAACGTCAGAGGGAAACATTTCATAGCTTGTTTTGTGGGAGAGACTTTTTTTTTCTTCAGTTTCTTCCTCCGTGAAATAATGATTGCATCGTCTGATTTAAACCGCCACTGGTGTCTCCAAATCGTTAAAGCTTCATAGGATTTAATATCTATTAAACGCTTTCAAATATATTACCACCAGGAGTGCAGAATATACTAACAGAGAAAGTTGTCTTCTATATACCATTACAGTGCAAGAAAAAAAGTACTATAACGCCCTCTCAAGTGTTTCTAATAATTCTTATGATGACAATTCAGGTAAGAAAGTAAAGTTGAAATGCATAAGATATATTTCTGGCTGTAAACAACAAAAAAGATATGTATTCCTCTCAGTAACTGATAAGGGTTACAAACTATATACATAAATTAAATGAATTAAACTAAAATTTACATATATATAATAAATTCTTAGACAAAAATAGAAGAAAACAAAATAAATGTAACGTACGTGCAAGTTAGTGTCTACAAAGGAAATACAGTTTATCAATCCATATCAAAATTATGGATGGCTTGCATACATAACCCTTGAAATAGATGATAGGGAAAGCAGCCAGTCAACACCACCCATTGCTAATTCTTGGGCTACTCTACATCGACAAAAAGAGGAACTGATCCTCACATTATAACGATTCCATGACTAGAATGGCAAGCATGATGGATACAACATTCGACCTTGCCACCCACAGATCACGAGTTGAATGCCCTAAGTTCAACCACCAGGCTAGAGAAGGTCTAGTTTATTAATGATATACAAGTAGTTAACTAATAACAAGTCAGTAAAACACTTAATGAAATTATTTTGTTAATAACGTTACTTATCTTAAACAATCACAATTTCAGCTACACATTATTCACTGTCTCATTCGGCTACTTAATTAACTTATAGAAAAGTAACACTTTTCTATTAGAGTGGAAGTGTTTACTTTAATTATTAGAGAAAATAGCATGGGAAAGTACTAATCACTTATATTGAATACTTAAATTCCGAAGCACTAGGACTCTTTTGATCGTTGAATCACCTTAATAATACTCTAAAACATACTCATATGCTCTAATAATTATTCATGAATTTTTTGCGTCATTCTCAGTTAGAGTAGCGTTTGTTTGTTTTTAGTAAATCTTGTCTTTATGAATAATTAAGACAGTTATAAACACCAAACGTTTGAGGCTTATTGCTTAAGTTTTTCGACCAAATATCCACGTAATAATAGTGAAATTATTTATGCTATTAAAGGACAAAATATGTCTCTTGATTTTTGGCAATAAATAATAAAGGAAACAGCAATACGCTAGAACACACACCACAATAGTTTAAGTTGAATAGCTCGAAATTTGGAAAAAAAATACATATTTTATCATTATATTTGTATTAATAGAGGTTATTAGCGTCAGCACAGGTAGAATATAACTGTGCTCAGGTCACAGATCCAGCATGGCCAGGTGGTTAAATCGTTCAACTCGTAATCTGAAGGTGATGGGCTCGAATCCCCGTCCTACCAAACATGCTCAGCCGTGGGGGCGTTATAATTTACGATCAATCCCACTATTCATTGATAAAAGAGTAGCCCAACACTTGGCGGTGAGTAGTGATGACTAGCTACCTTCCCTCTAGTCTTACACTGCTAAATTATGAACGGCCAGCGCAGGTAACCCTCAGAAAGCTTCGCGCAAAATTCAAAACAAAAATAAAATTTCTTAATGGTCCCTAATTTTCAATTAATAGACTAAATAGAGAGCATTTGGTCAATAACAGCACTCATCTCCAGCTCTTGTGGTACTTTAAGCCTAAAAAAGTACATCGTGGGATATTATCATCACTCTTACAATACACCCAAAGCCCCGAAGTATAAAACTCTACTTTGTAGAAACTGAATGTGAACCATGGACATTAAAATTCACAGTCTGGAACGCTAAACATTAACCCATATCATGCCTAGAAAAAGAAGATTATAACTACTAACATTTCTAATAAAATCTAGTTAATCGATTTGTGGTTAAAATCTATTCCTCCAAGTGTGTTTTTTTATCAAAACATGAAAATCCAGATAAAACAGTGATTTGTCTATGAGGGATATTCTATTAAAGTATTATTTCTTACAAGAAACATAAGTTCTGTTACCAACAGGAAGATTGAAGTTAAAAACAACAAGTGTGGATGTGATAGATGTTTATTTAACCGGAAGAGACTAAAGAACAAATGACAAGCACAACTAACAAATTGAACATTGATGACTTAAACGCAAAATATGGTTATTAGATAAAATAGAAGACGTCAAATTCAAAAACAGGATAACAGTAATTAATCTCAGCTAAGTTAAACGAAACAAATCTAATTTAAGTTGAAAACAGCAACAATAACATGAAAGTTCGTTTGTTGTTAGACAAGAGAAAATAAATAAGTTTACAATATTCCTCGAAAAATCTTTAATAACTTCTGATTAAATCAAACTAACTTAATAGAACAGAAATAAAAAAGATTAGTCCATTGAGTAGTTTAGTCAATATAATGTATCAGTCTGAGTAAGATATGAAATGTAAACCAATTAATCTTTGTGATAATTACACTGCATCTTGTTCGTCAGCTTATTAGATTTGGTTAAGTCTTAATCCAATATGCTAAGCTAGCGTATGTTATATGTATAATAAATAACTAAATATATTAAGCATATTAACAATTACCATTGGTGGAACCAATATTTAATAAATATGTTAACATAACCTTCTTATAAAACACGTGTGTGTGTTTTTCTTATAGCAAGACCACATCGGACTATTTGCTGAGTCCACCGAGGGGAATAGAACACCTGATATTAGCGTTGTAAATCCGTAGACTTACAGCTGTACCAGCATGGGACAGTAAAACACCTAAAACTAACTATTTTATGTACTGTCTTCTTTGATTCCCAGTCCATAAAATCCTTTAGAAGTCCTGTTGGAGAAGTCCCAGTCAGAGGGTTATTAGCATTTTCTTAGTATTCTCTTACCCTATCTCCAAACGCAAAATCAAGTAACAACTAAACGATCTTATAGAAGGTACAGAAGAACGTGCGTTTTCTTATAAAAAAGCCACATCGGGCTATCTGCTGTGTTCAACAAAGGGAATCGAACCCCAGATTTTAGCGTTATAACTCAGTAGATTTACCGCTCTCCCAGCAAGGGACGTATAGAAGAGAGAGAACCTTGTCCGGCACCCGCTATAGGAGCTTTCTTTCAGAGCAGCGTTGCACGCTGTCATAAATTATTTCTAGGCTCAAATGTATACGCAAATGAATAGATTTTGTATTCTCTTAATTTATTAATTCTTCTAGAAAGGTATAAATCTACAACTATTTTTTCAAGCTGAATCAACAGTGTGTCTAAGTCTCTAATTACATTTTACTGGATGTGTATTCAAGAGTATGTAACACTGCTGATTGACAAAGCGAAAATAAAACAAGTGTGAAAGAATATAATTTGCCAATACGAGATAACGTCATACAAAAACGACTACTAAAATATTGTACCCACTGCTATAATGTTTCTTTGTTTTGTTTTAGTGCACAAATACACAATTGGTTATATGCGCTCTGTCCACTGCGAAAAATCGAACAACAGATTTGGCATATGTTAAGTTACCACTGACTCACCAAAAACAAAGAAATGCAATGAATAGCCACTTGTAATATAAAATTAAATACAAAAGTTGTGGAAAAGATATTAAACTAATGCACATAAACTAATCAATAAAAGTAATCAGTAGGGTTATTTCAGTTGTTTTTTTTTTTTAATTATTAATTTCAGAGTGGTTCTGTTCCCTGTTCCGCATTTAAACGCAAACCATGCTGACTGAACTTGTAAAATTTCCCCATAATTCGAGGGGTATGTTATTGTGATTGCGAAACATGAGACTGAGGGTGAAATATGTAGCACTTATATTGTTGGTTTCTGAGAAATTTCCGCTCATTTGATATTGCATGTTGCCACAGATAGACGTATGACTGGTGAGATATTTATCACAGTGCTTTTTATAGGAGGACTATTTCTATAGCAAGATTGTTAAATGATGTACAGCCATAGGACACAACAATGTTTCTAAGAAGAGATTCTTCAATGATTTTCCTGGAATATATTAAAATTCACATAGCATTACTTAGTATAGCAGTGGCACGAACATTACATCCCAAGGCAACGGAGATCAGTGCCCTCATCTATGAAGTAAAGGATGTAGTGGTAAGAGAGAATGACACAAACCAGACTGCTGTAATGAAGTTGGGCATATTTACTTGTGTTTTTAACAAGAATATGAATGTTCACAAGCTTCCAGCTTCACTTGAAATTCAGTAGCTGCTTTTCATAAGAAAGATAATCAATGAAATTCAAATAACTACAACAACATTTGAAATCTCAATTCATCCGAAGCAGCTCCATTGAACCCTTGTGCCTTTCGTTCCTTTGAACTGAAAGTTGAGCATTTATAAACAGGGTGTTAATCATAATAATCAACATAGTCGTTATCTATGATGGGATAAGTAATTTGAAAAAGACAAATAGTATTATTCTCATAAAGTGCATTTCACCCTCTTTACAACTATAACAAATTCTCTCTTTGTAATGCCGTGTGCACAGTATGCTGTTAGTGTGCATAATAATACACATTGCACTTATGGTAAGCACTATCACTATGTCCAAAGTAAACGGATAATTTAAACGAAGAACTAGGACAACTAGAACATACTTTAGTGATTGAAAACTTTATACATAATTTCCTTTTATATAAGCTGTATGTAAATCGGCTTCAATGAAAGGAGGAAGTAATGTCAACGCTTTGCAAATATGTCCAACATAATGTTGATAGTATTTCGTAAAGCCAAGAAAATTATTGGATACTTCCTTAGTTTTAGTGTGAGATCAGTCCATGAATGTTGCAATTTTCGCTTAACCTCTAAAACCATCTGTTCCTTTTATATCTCCACTGTTCTTATATGTAAGTTTGCTATATCATTTGCCCTGTAAGTTATGTTAGTAGGTAATTTTTACAGGCCCATCTATAAAATATTTGATTCAAGAATGGATATGGCTATTTTTGTTCTGAGAAAGATACCACTGATAACAACGGTGGTTGGACATCTCCAAGCATTTTAAAATAATCTTTACTGGCTAAGATGAGGTCATTATTAATTAGTAGTGTTGGTGACTTAGCAAAATTAAAGATCTTTAGTCACTCTATCTATCAGAAAAGCTACTTTGAATACATACAATTAACTGACAGAATGATCAGTATTGCTGGTATTATAGGCCTTAAGTAACCATCACTCCTCAGCTGAGACAAGCATTACCTAACTGTGATAGCAGCATTTGCAGGGAAGAGCTTCTATAAAAGTTCAACTTGATTAATGTTTTACAGCTAGTGTCATATATTATACCCTTTATGCTTAAGTAATGTTTCATTAGTTTGTTATATTAAATTTTCTCATTACTTAATAATCGTGGGATCAGTTTTTATTCATAACTGATGCTAATTTATAATTGGCTTGGTGATTCTCTCGTACTAGAAGATACCAAAACAGTACAGGTACACTTCCATGATAATTGTTTACTACTTAGCATCTACAAAATAAGATGTGTACATTCACATTCCAATGGCTTACTCTATTGCTCTCTGATTTTTATCAACCCATAACATTAGTCGCTTGCTTCTTCAATAAAAAAAAAGATGATACCAAGCCCCAGTTTGATAATTTCCTGATAGAACATCATCTGCTTTACTCTATCTGACAGTGAAAAGCTCCATCTGATAGAACTCATTCGCTGACTGCATTTCCTAAATATTCTTCTTGGATCTATTCATACAATAATGAAAATTAAATGACTTGGATGTCAATAGCCTAGAGGACATCGTTTTCAGTTTTTCATAAAGACCAGGTTGTAGACGGAAGCCAGGTGGTGGTCCGTTTTAATGTATTTGATAGAGTATTAAAGAATATTCCACATCCAAAAGAAAATTCTTTTAAGTTCAATATTGACCCTGTGAAATTGATCTGAAACGGACACTTGCCTCATCTGTCTGTTTTTTAGTTTTCCTATTGCATATTTCACAAGCATCTTAAAAAAAAGAGAAATTAGATAAACTTAAAACAGAATAGAAAATGTTAGACACAAACATCTTGGTTACACCATCAAAATAGAATTTTTAACTTATAGTAAGGTGTATTAGGTAAAGAACTGTTGCTCACAGATAAAACATCCCACTCAAAGAATAAGAAACTTCAAAAATTGTATGATGTAACTTTACTAAACTAAATGCTTGTCATAGTTTTGGTGTAGTCTATTTTATAAAATTTAAATCATAGCCACTAAAAAAACAACTGAAATTTGATAATTATTTGCAAAGATACTTATGTTTCATAGATAGCAAATCACTTCATTTTATGTTGAAAATTGTCGTGTATTGATAGTACAAAAAGGTTAAATGATTTACATCCGTCGTTAATTCCTTGTTGTTCCTGTTAGGTTCTGATATATTACCTACTGCCTGTTATGTAACATCTTTCCAGTGCAGTTATTTGACACAGAATGTCTTAAGTTTCAAGTTTTTTTTATCATGGTTGTTTATTAAACAAAAAGCGCCCCAGTGGTTTAGCGGTATGTCTGCGGACTTACAACGCTAAAAACCGGGTTTCAATACCCGTGGTGGGCAGAGCACAGATAGCCCATTGTGTAGCTTTGTGTTTAATTCAAAAATATAACAATTAAGTAAAAAATTAGACGTGAAAGACGTTTTCACTGAAGAGTAGTAGTTCCTTTTACTTTGTGATTCGTCGGTATATTATACATGAAAATTCAAACAGAAATAAAATAGCTTAATTTTCTGTCATTTAAACGAAGCTCAAACTTAGTACGTTATTATTTGTGAGCCACAAGTTGTACCTCTCTATTCTTTTAGAACGGATGATTTACTTCATTTAATGTATTTTCTGTACTTTTCATTAAAAACAGAAAGTATGTTATTGGTTGATTGCAAAAGGATCCTCAGGCTTGCTGTCTGTCTAGTACTTATTAGTCTGAATTGCTTATATATCCTTGTTGGTTAATCTGAGAGGTTAGTAGTCTGTTAGTGTGTGTGTGTGTGTGTGTGTGTGTGTTTTCTTATAGCAAAACCATACCAGGCTATCTGCTGAGTCCACCTACGGGAATCGAACTCCTGCATTTAGCATTGTAAATCCGTAGACTTACCTCGCTGTACCAGCGAAGGATGATATGATAGTCATATTAGTTGTTGCAAACCAGGTTTCCTCACATGTGATTATTTCAACCAATAAAGACAATGATTCTCAAGTTAATGTTGATTTTGAAAATAGTTTTCACCTAAACATTTACTGACCGTGTGACCAGAGAGAGCCTTTTCAAAATAGTAAATATCTTTGTCTTCTCAATGTTTCTTTTACATAGTAAGTTCAACCTTGAGGAACACGTAAGTCCAGATTTTTCAAGTTGAAGTTCAACATTTATTAATTCAGTTCTCTGCCTTGCTTTATTTAAAGTTACCAAACTTAAAATAATGGTTTTCTGCTTGAAACAAAATCTAAAAAAAAAAATACAAAAAAACGAATAAACATCACTACTCTATTCAATGTAACAACTATCTTGCTTTTTTTATTTCGCTAGTTAGGTGTTACTTTAAGTTCTGCTTGTTATATTTTTATTTTACAGTGGCAGAATCAATTGTGAATTAATATTTCTTAGTCAGAAACATACTATTTTGTTTATATATTATGTTATAATTTGTTTTCATGAGGCTTACGTTTTCTAAGTACATGTCACTGGCAGATTGTACCAGGAAAAACTATGACCTTGGTATTTTAAATACATTTGATGTTTTGAAGTCATAAACCAAACGGTTTAAATATACAAGTTTTAACAAAAGGTACAAATATGACAATTATACAGAAGTTTTAAAAGTTTAAAGTTTGTACTTTTATCATAAGAGTAGTAAAAAGAATTACCAAACGTAAGTCAAACTTGTCAATGTTATAATTAATTACAGAACAAACAGTTTGCAGTTGAAACGAAAGAAACAAAAAGAAATAACCAAGATATCTGAAATTTTTCTTGCAACATTAATATCTAAGCGTATGTGTTTCGACCTCAAACGTGAGTAATGTAATCTGAAAAGTTTGATATATATTTTTTCTGAGATAGTTTACTATCAAATTCGCCACTCCCCGTCCACGCTGTAAAAATATATATGAACTACCAAAAAATTCACTGAAGATCATCTTATTATTGCTATTTCTTTAACACTGAAACTTATTGTTACAAATAAACTATTCTTAATTTCTTCTCAAATATTTTATGAAAGATACGTTGTATAGGGCAGCTTTAAATTTGGAGAAATTCTGATGTCGGCTCGGCATGGCCAGGTGGTTAAGACAGTCTACTCGTAATCTAAGGGTGCGTGGGTTCAAATCTTCATCGTACCAGCCGTGGGGTCGTTGTAATGTTACGGTCAATCCACTATTTGTTGGTAAGGGAGTAGCCCAAGAGTTGGCGGTGGGTGGCGATGACTAGCTGTCTTTCCTCTAGTCTTAAACACTGTTAATTTAGGAACGGCTAGCGCAGATATTCCTCGCGTAGCTTCGAGCGAAATTCAAAACAAACCAATTCTGATGATGAATAACTTTACACTAATTTTCTATTGAACGAGATCTTTTCTTTATGAGATAATTTAGGTTTATAGAAGTGGAATATTTTAATGTATTAATTATTTCTGTGGTTGTTAAATTTCTTGTCTCTGCCATTAATTGATTGTAAGTTAAAATATTTCTCAATTCAGTAACTATTTTTTACAATTATCCAAATAGTATATTTGGTTGTTTGTTTATTTCGAATTAAGCATAAAGCTACAATATTGACTATTTCTGCTCTGTCCACCATGAGTGGGAGACTGCAGACATAGCGCTTTGCTATTGGGGAGCAGTCAATATCCTATTATAAACCTTAAACAACAAAATGAATATTTTTTGTACATTTCTGTGTAGTACAGTAGAAACGATGTAAGTTTGTTTGTTTGTTTGTTTTAGAATTTCGCGCAAAGCTACTCGAAGGCTATCTGCGCTAGCCGTCTCTAATTTATCAGTATAAGACGGGAGGAAATACAGCTAGTCTTCACCACCCACTCTTGGACTACATTTTACCAACGAATAGAGGAATTGACTGTAACGTTATAACGTCCCAGCGGCTGAAAGGGCGAGCATGTTTGATAGGATGGAGATTCGAACACACGATCCTCGAATTATGAGTCGAGCATCCTGACCACCTGGTCGTACCAGGTCTACGAATAATATTTGCAACCGAGATTCGAACCCGAAATCCTCGGATTACGAGTCCAACGCCTTGACCACCTGGCCATATCGGGCCCAACGATGTAAGTAAATTATGTCTTTATATTCCTCACCAAAAGTTAATTCTTACCGATTAAATTTTACTCAGATGTTTAGTGGTTTTAAATATTCGGCTCACGTAAAAAAATAAATAAAAGAAAATGTGTACCTCATTTATAGTCTGGGCAATAATTTTCATTGATTTAATCAAATTATATTTTTAATACAAGTGACTTTTCTATTTTAGTGCTTGGTATCTCTAAAGGTGATTTTTTTTAGTGTTACATCTTATAAATATTGCTCTTTGATGTTCCACCTTTCTTTCTTCATCTTGATTTATTTATTTACAACTTTAAAGTTGTAAAAATTAAACAAAATATGAAACTGGGTTTCTTGCAAGTGTATTTAAATTTTGTGTTAAAAACTAAAGCCCGTTTGAACGTTATTTTGTAATTTCTATACTTCAGATGATATGTTTGTCACTGTATTATCCTCCAATATTTATCTCAATCTGTTTATGTCACAGGTTTCTGAGATTTCTTTTTTTAGTGTCTTATTTTTATTATTTCTACTTAATAGACAAAGTTATGATTCTAATTTATGATCAGCTTTCTTTATTTAACCAAATGTCTAACTTTAGTGTTTTCTTAATTATTTACTTAAGCTAAGAAAACTTTTAACTACAAATCATGTTAGAGTTAATAGCATAAGAAAATATTGGTAACGGAACTTTATTATTAGGTTGTTTTTATTAGTTGTACTATTAATAATATACTAGAAGGTTTTTAATCTTCTCTGACATACGAATACTTTGAAAGATATATGTTAGATAAGAACATCTCATCCTAGCACAATCCTAGATAGGACTATAAGTAGAACTTCGAAGATAAGCTCGTTCGCTTCACGTGCAATACCTGGCCGCGAGTGACCTGTTCAAGATAACTTGCCTGAATTGCATCGTTATCAGGACACCAAACCAAGATCACTGCATGCAAATCCAGTTTTCTAACCCCGCAGCCCTGACAACAACTAGCTTACTATAGATCTGATAACATCTTAGCACAGTTTGCTGGACTTTTATTCCCTGTAACTGCTCTGGAAAAGTTCGGTTCTTTATCTATAATCAGCCCTTAAACAGCCTCCAATATGCTTGGCATGAAATGTAGTCAACTGTTGAGAGCAATGGAAAACAGCAGAGTTAATAAACGTAGCTACCCTTTAAAACGCATATGTTAATGTCTCAGGGTTCTTGAGGTAGGGTTAACGAAGGATTTTTGCTTATCATGGTCCCATTTCTCTGATTTGCATACTCTTGACCCATCGCTACCCATTGAACTGTAATGCGCTTTGTTTTATTTACATCATATTTAACATACGAAATATATATGAAAGCTATTGACGGACGGTTAAAAGCAGCTTTCTTCTTCGTTGAATGACTTCTGCGAAGCAGAGAGCAAATTAGTTTCAAGTAGTCATCGGTTGTGTGTGTGTGTTTTATATCAAAGCCACATTTGGTTATCTGTTGAGTTTACCGAGGGGAATCGAGTCCCTGATTTTAGCATTGTAAATATGTAGACTTACCGCTGTTCCAGTGGAGTATGGGGACAGTAATTATCTGTTTCGGTTTATGAGAACCACTTCCCCATAACAAATGAAGCGTTTGTTGGTTTGAAGTTAAGCATAAAACTAGTGATGTAAGTCCAAAGACATACCGCTTTGCCACTAGGGGCCAAATGAAACGAACTGCACTAAGAGTATTTTATTATTAATTTCAACTTGCTGTATTGCGGTTGATGTGAAAATTGGCAGGCATTGAAATAACATTTTCGTATAATGTGAAATTGTGTATATTTTCGTAAGTCACAGCTTGAGAAAGTATGTTCTGAAATTATTGGGAAGATTATCTTGTTTTCGAACTGTTGCGTAGGCAATAGCACATTTCTGTACTATGCAAATTGTCACTCATGACATTACAATATTTACATGATAAATTGTAGTCAGCTGATGAACTTAAAGTATTCTCTTTTACATAGAAAAAGCATTAGCATATTGGCATCGTAAAACATGATAGTCTCTGAAAAGGTTTTAATATTAATAGTCCAGAAAACTTATCCTGATTTTATTTCAAAGTTAAATTTTTATCGTTTATGATCTAACAGTTACTCCAGTTTTCAGTTACTTAAAGTAACCTCAATTTTACTTTTGAAATATCATTACTTTTGATTAAATAGTTAGTATGTTTGTTTAGCAAAGCAACACCAGGCTCTCTCCTGAGGTCACCGAAGAGAATCGAACCCTGATTTCAGCATTGTAAATCCGTAGACTAACCACTGTACCAGCATGAGACCGTTAGTACAAAGCTAACAAAATCGTTTTTTAAAAAAATAGTCAAATAGTTAAGTGCAAAAATGTTTTACTTTAGTTTAGGCTTAAAACCAGTAATTAACGATTTTTTTATATAGTTAATCATGATTAATTCGAGATCTCGTAAAAAATTATCTGACGAAAAAAATTTAACGTGCTTTCTTGTTACTGTGCGAAAGACCGATTATTATTAATATATATGTCTCTTGTTATACTTTTCATTTGTGGTTCTGATGAATATATACATATATAACTACTTTTTAGTAATTTATAATATCAGTAAAAAGGGTATGATTTCTATTTTGCACCAGTAGGATAAAGGGTAGCTGATATGAAACAAAATCAATTCATCCAAATGTGCTTGTATTTACCAAATGTGCACCTATATAAAAATAATATTTTCGATCAAACACAGCTATATACTTTGAGTAAAGTATAATTAAGTGATATATATTTAATTTTGTACCTTTGTATAAAGTATATATATATGTATATACACAAACATGTACAAATATATATTGTTGTGTATATTTCCAACAGTAAGATGATAATGGATATTTCCGTGACAAAAGTAAAATGTCGTTCTTCTAGCTGGTGTTGAAGAGACACATTCGACGTCTCATGTGAAGACGAAGTAACATGCGAGCAGACAGTCAAGTTCTTTATTGGTAGATTCCTGTTTGATCTTAGTGGAAACTAGAACGGAAGGTTAACTGGTCAGACAGTTACCCAGATGGCGATGCAAAACTTCAAAAATACATGCGTATTTTTTATAACTAGGTTTAAAATCATTTAGACAAAAAGCCAAAAAATAAAATGAGAAACAACAGAAAAGGGCATATTAAACTGCATAGAAATGTTATTAATTCGGTGTTTTGTTTTAAACACGTGTACAGTTTGGTAAAGAGTGGTTATAAAACCCCGCATTTATTATTATACATTAAAAACTACTTTTTCATGGAAATTTCGAGCGTCATAATTTTTATTTAAGAAAGTTTAGACATGGTACAGACAACTAATATAATGTCATACTAAATAGTTAACTCGTTTTTCTTGCAAACTAAGATTTGAAAACATCATCTTCGAACATAACTTACTAACTATTCATATTTGTCAAGAATACAAACCTTCAATAAAAAGTAGCTATTTCTAACATACACTATACGGCCAAACGTATGTGGACACCTGATCATCATACCAATATGTGCTTAAACATCTCATTCCATTAATACTGAGTTGGTCCCCCCTTTACTGCTATAACAGCCTCCACTCTTCTGGGAAGATTTTTCACTAGATTTTGTAACATGGCTGCAGGGATTCTTTCCTATTCAGCTTTAAGAGCATTAGTGAGGTCGGGCACTGATATCGGTCAAAAAGGCTTAGCTCGCAGTCGGCGTTCCAATTCATCCCAAAGGTGTTCAATGGGGTTGAAATCAGGGCTCTCTGTAGACCAGTCAAGTTCTTCCATACCAGTCTCAGGAAACCATGTCTTCATGGACCACGCTTTGTGCACGGGGACATTGTCATACTGAAACTAAAAGGGCCTTCCCCAAACTGTTGCCATAAAGTTGGAAGCATACAATTCTTTAGAATGTCATTGTATGCGTAGCATTAAGATTTCCCTTCACTAGAACTAAAGAGCCTAGCCCAAACCCCATGAAAACAGCCCAAGACCATTGATCCTCCTCCAAAAAATTTTACAGTTGGCACTATGCATTCAGGCAGATAGCGTTCTCCTGGCATCCACCAAACTCAGATTTGTCTGTCAGACTGCAAGATAGTGAAGCGTGATTCATTACTCCAGAGAAAGTGTTTCCACTGCTCCAGAGTCCGATAGCGGTATGCTTTACACCACTCCAGCCAACGCTTGGCATTGCGCATGGTGATCTTAGGCTTGTGTGTGGCTGCTCGGCCATGGAAACCCATTTCATATAGCTTCCAACGAATAGTTCTTGTGCTGACGTTGCTTTCAGAGGCGGTTTGGAAGTCGGTAGTGAATGTTGCAACTGTGGACAGACGATTTTTACGCGCTTCAGCATCCGGCGGTCCCGTTCTGTGAGATTGTGTGGCCTACCGCTTCATGGCTGAGCTGTTGTTGCTCCTAGACATTTCCACTTCACAGTAACAGCATTTACAGTTGACAGGGACAGCTCTAGCAGGACATAAATTTGACGAACTGACTTGTTGAGAAGATAGCATCCTATGACAGTGCCACGTTGAATGTCACTTAGCTCTTCAGTACGACCCATTCTACTACCAATGTTTATCTATGGAGATTGCATGGCTGTATGCTTGATTTTGTGCATCTGTTAGCAATGGGTGTGGCTGAAATAGCCGAACCAGCCAATTAGAAGGGGTGTCCACATACTTTGGGCCATGTAGTGTATACTATCCTGTTAAAATGTTTGTAACACTGTAATTGAAGACATAAATGTTTGGCGTGACTCCAGGAAGTTCCATCAGCGGGTTTTGGGTTGTGAGCTTTCCTCGAGAAAATGTCAACCGAAATAGCTCCCAAAATTTGGTGAAGTTCCAGCCTTTTATTAGAAATGAGATTGCAAAAATTAACGAACGCTCTTCAGAACAAATTACGCCTTCAATAACTTCATTTAGAGACAGATTTGATATGCTTTATATTAGTAAATAACAAGCCTAAACTAAGGGACTTTTTTATAATCACCAAGCAAATACGATTAGTAACTGAGAAAAGAAAATGGTAGATTCCTTCGACTCATCTAGTTAAAACGAATTACTTAAACATCCTATTGTAGTATAAGAACATTATTCAAATATAAAGTCATATACTGACTGAAAAGTTTTACAAATAAATCACGTTTTGTGCAAAATAAACAATAAAATAAAATATAAATTTACAATTGCAAACAAAAGAATATGCATTAAAGTTGAGAAGGAAACTATCTTCAGTTTGAATTTCCTGACACGAGGGTTATCTGCGCTAGCTGCCTCTAATTAAGCAGTGAAAAACTAGAGAGATAGCTGCTAGCTAATCATTAATACTCACTGCCAGCTCATAAACTACTCTTTTACCAAACAATAGTGGGATTGACTGTAACATTATAACGTCTCCCATGGGTAAAATGGTGGGCATGTTTGTTAGGACGGAGATTTGAATCCTAGAACCGCAGATTGTGAGTTGATCATATTATCATGCCATACTTGTAATTCAGTAATTGATAAAGTGTGATACAATATAATATGATAGAATGTATTGTGGTATTATATATTGCTCTATTGTAGGATGCAGTACAAAATCTGCTGAAAAAAGCTATATTATTATCATATCGTTAATATATTTTCACTTTTAAATTCTGTTAAAGAAATTTTATTTCTCTTATTTAAATTATCATTTAGAAACTGTCCCTTAAACTACAAAGTTTATCTATTCAGTTATTTAAAAAAATCATCACAAACTCCAGGCCGTTCTAGTTATTATAATATACATTTCATAATGCTGGATAGCATCAACCTGACGTACATACCTACACCTCATGGGTCCAAGTAGTATGACATTGGATTTGTCATCTCAAAATTTGATTAAGTATTAACTTATGGCCAGACGAGGGAAAATTCGATAACTATAAATACAACAATCCGTAGCATCACTACAGCTGACACATAATTCCTAGAATGTTAATAAATCGGAGTCTCCATAATTGGAAATTTGATATCTTATTTTGTCTTCGTACGTTACAACGAACTATAGAATATTACTTAGTACTCGCATTCGAAAATTAGCTTTATGTATGCAACATAAAAATCGAATAATGAAAATTCTTTTCATGTTACACTTAAGAAATCTCTTAACAGTATATCAGGTATAAGCAGATTCGAAATAAAGATATGTGCTTCGGTACACGGTACACGAGATTGGGAAATCCACTTGTGCTGAGTGCTATTCACACGTGCTCTTGACATCTTACACCAGACATTCAATTATCCTACTAAGCTTCTCGAAAACTCACTCATCGGGTAACTCCTTCCTGCAACTAGTTACAAAAAAAAATTGTGTAAATATAAAGCATAAAAAATAAATGTGTAGCCCGCCCCTGAAAAGTAGGATTAAATCCACATCGTTCATACACGATAGTATAATGTCCAAAGCTACTGTTATTATTGTTTATCTGTGTAACAAGGACATATTGTCACTAGTCATTTAATCATTTCATTACTATGTCTATCCAATTAGTAAGTATTTTCTATACCTTTAACATAGTCTTACCTTATTTTTGTTATGAGGTGTGCTCTTCTGTTTATTTGGAAAAAGACAATTATATTGCCTTCAGCTATAAATCACTGACATTTTACAATTTCCTCATTTATAAAATATTCTCTCGCTTTGTGTATAAACAAATAACATGATTGGTTCGTCAACAACAAAAATGTTTTCTTCGTTCCTTACAAGCTCATTATTACATATTTATGTTCAATTTTACATTTTATATCCGATAAACAAAAATTATTTATTAAGGAAATTAGAATGTTCCTTAGTAATATCTATACTTTAGTGAGTAACTTACATTAAACTTAGGACATCATAGAAGAGTAATGAAGGGTCTGTATTATTTTTGTCAAGTAACAAGATGTCAGTGCTTCCATATTTTATGCAAAATACAAGTCATTTATATTTCGCTTTTATTATACAGAAACTGATAAGACCAGTTTCTCACACTATGATTACTAACCATTCTCCGACAGAAGAACCTCAAGTAAGTGAACCACATTCTTTAAAAAAAAAATTAGTACTGTATGTGTATGTATCTTAATAGCATATCATTTGATTTAAAATCTGTATTAATTCCAGTTTACTTTTGTGATTGCTTCACAAATTATGGAATTTTAAGTAAAATTAATTAATTTCAGATTGTGTTTTAAAGTAACAGATTAAATTTTACAACTTCTGTAACATTGTCTTTTTTCTCAATTATATTAATTTAATATTTATTATGATGTGAAATTGTTTAAAAACTCTCAATCGTGATTCATGTACTGCGTCCAGATGTTTTTATTTTGCAGTCTTTATTGTTCTAGGTTCTTAAACGTATACATTTTATTCTGTGTATATAAATTTTTTATATAGTTAAGTTGTCACTATTTTATGATGTTAATAGTTAATTAACTCTTTCACTACGAAATATGTCAGTGTAGCATACTTGGCATACTTTTAGTAAGACGTGGCATATTCTGATGATTAGGGTACTCAATTTCGAACCTGCAGGTCGAGGGTTTGAATTCTGTCACTCAATATACTTATCTGATATTGCTTTTTGATGTTATATAAAAACTATATAAAGTATAAAGACTAAACATAAATAAAATACAGACAGACAACAAAGATAAAGTGGCATGGATACTCACGTTGAACTCACGTGTTGAACATTCTCTTCAATGCTTTGCTACTGACTGCTACTTCGCTGAAGATTAGATGAACTAAATGAAAGCTCGAAAAACCCTGGGTGAAAACAGAAACAGTTAAGATATAACAAAATAATGATGCTTTTCTAGTTTTAACCAATTTTATCACTTAATATTACAAACTCATTTCTCTGTGATATATATATATATGTATATATATTATTTCTGTATACATGGATAACTTTTTTTAAAATCCATAGTTTTGTTTCCTACAAATTAACATCTCTTGTACAACAGTTTGGATGACGTCAAATAATATAGGCCAATGTTTATTGTCTTACATGTTGGCAGCTCATTTACATAGGAGTAGGGACTTTTTACCTTGATGTAGCCAAGCAGAATGACATTAAAAGCCTAACTGTCGTTTTCACTGATTTCTCTTTTTCACTCACTTTTGAAATATTCATTTTCTTTGTTTTGAGATTGAACTGTTTCAAATGGTTGGTTGTTTCAAAGTGTGCACCTTTATCTGCACTATTAGCTAATCACTGTGTATTCTATCTTCTTTTATTTAACCTAAATATAATTAATTTTCAACTAGTCATTTTCATTATCTTCAGTTTCAAATAACTTTTACTGGCTGTCATATTATATTAGTTGCTGTTTCCTAGTAGTTACGATATGAACTGTCATCTTTTGCTATTAATTTTTTTAAACTTTTGTACTTGCTAATAAAGTGTATTTTTGATTTGTATAAAAATGTCTTATTTTCACAAACTGGCCTGGATATCAAATGATTTGCTCTGACAAGTGTTGCAAGTCATCTAATGATCGTTGTAATGATTTAAAATACACGGGATACTGAAAACAGGACTGTGCGTGCACATCGTTCACAAACTAATAATGTGAGTAGATTGTAAATTTCATAATGGATTCCAATAGAAAATGAAATATGAGAGGCAAATGATAATAGTTGTCAGATCAACAAAATGGGAGCGAGCTGAAGACATGCTAGTTTGAAAAAGGTATCGATTAGTTAATTAAGTTCATACTGGTTTGAATAGAGGGAGATATATGCAAATAAAGGTGCATGAAAGTAAGGTATAGTTTTAGGTGACCACAGCATTTAGTTAATCTGAAAAGCACCTAAGAAGCTCGAAACGTTGTTCTCTGCTTTATTAATAAAAGTGTTAATTAGTTTGCTTTGAATTTCGCGCAAAGCTGCACGAGGGTTATCTGCGCTAGCCGTCTCTAATTTATCAGTGTGAGACTAGAGGAAATACAGCTAGTCATTACCATCCACCACCAACTCTTGGACTACTCTTTTACCAACGAATAGTGCGATTGACCGTCACATTTAACGTCCATACGGCTAAAAGGGCGAGCATGTTTGGTGTGACGGGGATTCGAACCAGCGACCCTCAGATTACGAGTCGAGTGCCTTAACCACCTGGCCATGTCGGGCCAAACGTCTTGATACCTATACCAGCTGTTCTGAGATACCTTTTTATTCCAAGTGGGTTTCTCGTTACCAAGAATCTCTAGGTTTCTGCTTGATCTCGGGTTCCCAATCAACCCATTATTCTGGCCAGTACATACCAACGTTATTCTTATAAATGAATAATAATTAATGGTAAGGAAATAGTTTAGTCTGCTACATAACAGAGTGAACAGGAAATTATTAAGAGTACAATTAGAAAAACGAGTGAAGTATTCCTCAAATTATACAAATTATATTTTGGTTGAAACTATAAATGTATTCTGTGTGTCAACATAAGCAAACCCGATGATGGAGACAACATGTGAAACATACAATGACATGTCCGAATACCAAATCTTACGTGGTTGAGCAATATATATGAAAGCAATTGCCTGTAATTGTGGACAGACATTTATAAAGCTACTTTATGGTTTAGTCAGAAGCAAATTGTGTGAAGAATAAATAAGCAAAGATGTAAGCAAAAGCTCTATACGTAGCATTACTTCAATCATGACATATCCAAAAATGAAAACGTGATGTGACATCAAGAACATTTGAGATCACTGAAAGAATACTGTACTAACAGTCTTGACGAAAGTCAGTTGAAAGATCTCAGTGAATTGCTGGCAGTGTACGTTAATGTTTTTGTAAGACTAGATAGCTTCCTGGGTAAACATTGTAGATATATATCTGATAAAACAACTGTCGTGTAGGCTGTCTTAAAGTGATAGGGATAGTGCGTGCTGAAATTAGCAGATGTTGAAGTACCAGATTATACAACCATCAGAAAGCACGTGATAATAACCAGAAGTTATTGTATAAAACAAAGAAGGGCTAACAAAGTTCGTGTACTTAAGGTTAGTGAACTTGGTGAACATCAATGAGGTCTTGCACCTTTGCATAGAAGAACATTTATAAGGGTCCCATTAATTAAGTATCCCATACTCATGGTATAGCATTTGACAAGAAAAGCAGATCTAATAGCATCTTCAGCACTTACAGAAGAGAATATGAGATCTTAATAATGTCATTCAGCTCTTATAATAATTTGCTAGCTAATTTCAAACATTTGAAGGAGCTCGCATTAACTGTCCTATAATGTAAATAATGTTTTATTCACATTGAGACAGCTGAAAATCTTAAGCATGTCATTTATAGAACTTAGAAGACACGTTTGTACTTACAACTAGGGAAGTGTGTAATAACGTGCACAGGAGTAATGTGTTTTGAACATGTAGTTAATACAAATGGTGTAATAAGTTATTTAGTCAAGTTAAAGAGAGTGAAACATTGCAAAAACCTAAAATTACTATTTTGGGTGCAAACTGGAGACTAAGAAAAACCTTGGGCTCTACATGTGTGTTGTACAGTTTGCACAACTGGCTTGACACAGTGGCTGAATAAGAAAAGAGAAAGCATATCATTTGCAGTTCCAACCATATGGCGTGAGCACAAAGTTTGTCTAACTTACTATTATTTTGACATAACTTGTTTCTGGATGTTCAGACAAAAACTAAACAATACATTAAATATCTATATATTGCATCTACAATGAAACCAATACCTCATAACGATGGTCTTCCAGTGCTACATCCATAAGGTAATTGGGAAACAGAAGAGTTTCCCTGCGAAGAAGACAATTAATTATCTTCAGCTAGTAACATGAACTGCCTAATGTGATTACAGAAGAAAAACTAAATAATCTGATTCATGAGTTGTCTCTATCAAAACAGAATGAGGAACTTCTTGGCTCTCATTTACAGCAAAAGAATTTATTAGCTCCAAGAACAAAAGTGTCATTTTACCAAAGTCGTCATCATAGTCTTGCTTCTCACTATAACATAAAAAATACTTTGTGTTTCTCTACAAATATTGATGCACTGATGGAAGGATTGGGTACTGAACATCATACTCAAGCATAGAGACATTTTTATCGACTCACCCAAAGTAATTTTAAAAGCTGTAGTTTTGCACAATGATAATATTAAGTCATAGATTCCTGTTGCTCATGCTGTGAGCATGAAAGAAACTTATTAAAGCATGCAGGTTATACTTGAGGCCATTAAATATGATCAGCATAGGTGGAACATATACGGTGATCTAAAAGTTACTGTATTGCTGCTGGACCTGCATAGTGAGTATACCAAATATTGCTGCTTTTTGTGTCTCTGGGACATCCCAGATCCTAAAAAAACATTTCAAGAACGAATGACCAGTGAGAGATAATTACATACCAGGAAAACACAATATCGAGTATCAACTTTTAATGAAGAGTGTTTCTATATCCACTTCACATTAAACTGGGGTTCGTGAAGAATTTTATAAAAGAAATGAACACATGTAGTAATGGTTTCAGTTACTGTCTTACAATTTTCCAAAAATAAGTGAATCAAAAATGAGAGGCGGTACCATTGTTGTACCACAGATTCGTGAAGAGCTGGTTGATGATGATTTTCAAACAATCCGGAAAATCATTAAAACTGGTTTATAAACATTTCTTAAGGAAATGAAAACTATGCTGTGAAGAATGGTGTTATACTCTAGAATTACATAAAATGGGGTTTAGGATATCATTAAAGTTGCATTTCTTACACTCCCATTAAAACTGATTTCCAAATGAGATAGATACAGTGAGAGATGAGCATGATGAGCATATTTCTATAGTGGAAGAGCGATGTGAAGGACGATGATGATAGGAGATTATTGTTGGTTTTTACATCGAAAAACTGAGAACATTCACTAAAGGTGCAACGAGTCAAGCAGGTATTTTATGACAAAAAACTAATTCCATGACAAAAGTTTTGAACGTGGACTGAATATATTTTCAGTATGTAATTTTAGTGTAGTTTTTAAACTAGTATTGCTATTATGTAATTTTCAATGAATAAATTAAGTTATTAAAGAAAAACTTGTTATTTTCATGATACATATATATAAGAACATTTTGAGGTGATCAGTTCTTTTCAACATTACTTTTAATCAGCATCGTCAAATTATTCTGAAGCAGTTGCATTTTTTCTAGTAGCAGAGAAAATATTTTGTTGTTGCCCGATTTTAATAGCTTACACGATCACTAAAGTTAATTACCAATTAACAACTACTTTTTATTTTCTTTACTAATTTTTATATATTTTATTTTTTATTATATATATTTAATTAGTTTTGCAACTACATAGTACTCATTATTCATTTTTATCCTACATTGTGGTTGCCAACCTGTAGATATTTACACTATTTTGAGAAGCACTTTTTTCTTGTAATTAGAAGTCAAACTTCGATTCTGGATGTTCTTCACAGAAAGTCTGGTGCAGCATCCTTCGAGTCTGTTATTAGTTATATGGATGTAAAAAGGCATGTTTTATATTTTTTGTGTACATAAATGTCCTGTTATTTTAATATTATTTTCATTTTATCGCATGACCTTCTCTGACATGATGGACAACTGTAGACAGGTCGGTATTATCGAGTCTTATATATCTACAACATGCTGCTGGGCCCTAATCACTCTTTTTGTTTCTCCAGTTTATTTGCATCCACATTCACAAGAGATATTATAAATGACGTTTTCCTGTCTATTGGGTCTTTAGCTTATTTGGTGTACATTAACAATGTATTGTATTGTGGCTTCTTAATACTTTTGTGAAGTTATGTTCTTTACATATCTTCTGCATACCTTCAGCGAGACTCTCAATATGGATGTATGTCCATAATTTCATTCTCATTTATTATGGGCGTTTATCTCTCTTACTTTCTTCTTTATCTAGTGTTCTGGATATCGGTTACCAATAAGTATTATAGACATTTACTGTTGACTACTTCAAATCTTGTTAATGCTGGAAACTATACTGTCTATACTACTTATATTTACATTGTTAAGTAGTTTGATCTCTTGCTGAGGTATTTTCCGTGTATTTGGCTTTTCTGTGAAAGATATAATATGTAAGCTATGTGTCTTGGTAACCATCACAACAGAGAATAGGAGGTTATCTTTTTTTTCATTTCCTTTGTGAATTATATTGTTTAACATTGACCATTCAAGTAGTTTATGAGTTATTAAATCTTATCTGTAGTGCGTTACCAAATTCTGAAGTATAATATGATTGTATATTCTATAATGATTGTATTCTATATTTCATACAGAAGCTATCTAATATTGATCATAGGTGTAGTCGCATGGCCACGCATTCTTTTTGGTTAGTGGTATTTATTTTCAGCTTGGAAATAACTTGTATGGGAACAAAACTCTGTGAGTTTTATTATTGCGAAGATTGTCAACTCTGTGTGTTCATTAAGAGTTTTACCATTTCCAAACTGTTGACGAAGTACTTGTAGTATGTTAAAGAATGGTATGCTATCGAAGGAGTTAAATATGTCGAAACTCGTCATTTTCTCTAGGTTATTATAGTGGCTTTATAATCTCTCCAAAGTTAGTTGAGTTCTGTTCCAAGTTTTTTTTCTAATATTTCTTGAAACGTTAGTTGATTTTCTTCTCTGTATAGCAATTGGTTGGATTTGATTTTTGTGTATAACAGCCTTCAATTAGAATTTAGAGTTTGATCAAGCATTCTTCTTTTATTATAATTACAATCTGATTACCTTTGGTTGCTGGTAGAATTTTTTTGATGTTGTCTTTCTTCAAGATGATCATAAAGGTTACTGAATCTCACAACAATGTTTCTGATGCTTTTTAGCAAACTTACAGGTTTAATACATCACTTTGTACTATAACTAAAGTTAATTTACACCTTAGTTGAGTCGAGAACTATGAGAAATCATTTAATCACTAAAGTAAGATTTTGTAAATGCATTACGACATAGGTTTGGTTTGGTTTTGGTTTAGGAAGGCAACTAGTCATCACCACCCTCCGCCAACTCTTGAGCTACTCTTTTACCAATTAATAGTGGATAGACCGTCACATTATAACGCCCCCACGGCTGAAAGAGCGAGAATATTTGGTGTGATGAGGATTCGAACCCGCAACCCTCAGGTTATGAGTCGAGTGCCCCTACCACCTAGCCATGCCGGGCCTACGACATACGACAGATTGTCAATTTCTCTTGGGCATGAACATCAATGGTATTGCAAATGAAGCTATGCTAACACAGATACAAAGTAGGATTGAGTAAGTAATCACACTCATGGTTGTATGATAACGTGCTAGATGTAAATACTGAATAATGAAAAAGTATTTGCTTGAATATGTAGTATTTCTTAAGCACTTTCAATTTCATATATTTGGACTGGAGTTTATTATAAGAGAAAAATATGCATCACTGAAATGGCTGATAACTTTGATAGAAGAAGAAAGCATGATTGATTGTGCGTTTGAATATGGCAACATAACAATGTAATTATATTTTTCAATACTAACCACGAAAGTTGAAGGAAAGGTAATTTTTATTCTTTCTTGACAGACATTGAAAGAATGTCCATTTGAAGTGTTCTGGAACATAAACTTGTTCTACTGACAAACACATCTTTCAGCAGAAAAAATATCACAAATGCCTAATTGCCTAATTGAACTAATACATTACTACTGAACTGTTAAATTTTCAAATTTAGTTCGTGTATTAATGGTCATAGAACAGACACAGAGGACAACATAACATAGAATACATAACGTCAGTCAGTTTTATGAACATTAGAAGTAAAAGGAGACACAATATTTAAATATATTGCATCATACTAGAGTGCGCCCAAGAGATTCACTTACACTATAGCCAAGTTAAAAGATGGTCACACTGACAACGTCCGTGTACTTTTATTGAGCGATAATATAAATTCTGTACTGAGTACACTACACAGTGAAAGAATCAACCACATGAAGTCCCAGTTAATGATAAACTTTTTACAGTAATACATTATTACTGATATAACTAAATGTCTCTCAAAAACTCAAATAAACTCTAATTACGCTACAAAATGTATTAAAACATATTACTTGCTGACACTTTGGCACTGATCGTAATTGTCAAGTTATTTGAAAAATAGACGTAATGAAACAAGAAGCAAAATTAGTAGTTTACTGTTTACTAATTATGCCACATATTATGAGTAGTGAAGACCCAGAATTTACCATAACACCCTCACTCTAATAGCCTGGTTGAAACTTAGAGTGTAGACTGATAAGCAAATGGTTGTAAATTTTATAATCTTTGAATGGATTATTTGTAACGATAGTCCATTTTATATTGTAATAGAATATATGGCATTAGAGAGTAGCATTTTACTGTCGCTTCAAACTTACTGATATTTAGCAATGAAACTGTGCTACCAGTAGATGTACAAGTCATATCAACTGCTAAAGTCCCTGAATAATCACATATATACATATATATAGAAATTTGTGGAGGTGCTAATGGTTGGAACTATCAATTCATATGAGTGTGCTCAGATAAAAAATAATAAGAAAAGCTGCTGCATAATAGAAAATAGTTCGTGATAAGCTATACAAGGAAGATCACTTTCAAAGCAAAACATCAATTTATTAATTATTTGGCTAAAGTAAGACTTTCAAATCTGGTTGTACTGGAACAATTGACGGCACACTCTATCAAATCATGAGCTTTAGCGTTCATATAAGGCAAGAGCACATGTTAAACACATCAATAACCTGGGGATATAACTTTCTGATGAGACTTCACGAATTCTCTGGACCGAAACAGGAAGGAGACATAGAGGAGGAACTGGACAGTCACGAGAAAACTAAACTAACCCAGCTGATATGTAAAACGCGATTGAAACCATATACCCGGTTCTATATGAAAAATCTGATTATCTAAGCTGTTAAATTTAATAACCGTAGTGTTGCAAAAGACCTTCTGCGTGTTACTGTTGGGAAATAATTCTGGAATGAAAGCTAGAACAGCGTTTTAGATTATAATTAAAATTAAGTAAACATCCACCTGAAAAACGACTTGGTATTCTTTTCTTCCTAAATAAAAACAATGGACACATTATTCTAGTGAGAAATGCTCCATTATTAAGAACGTAGGTGGAACTTTTATCGTTCGGTTTAGCTGTATGTGTAAAATTAGTTCAAATGGTTTGCAACCACAAGTAGAAATCAGTTCTTAAGTTTATTTTAACGCCCAAAAATCAAAATGACAATTATCAAATGTTATTTTATAGGCTATAGAATGGAATTTTAAAATAGGATTGAAGATATATCGCCTGAGAAAACACGTTAGATAGTGGAATTTCACAGTAAAAATATGTTGCTGATATTTTCTAAGAACCGCTCGATCAAACATACGAGGGCTGTTCAAAAAATACGCGGACTGTTTGAATTGCGCGGCTCCAGTTGGTTCCAGTGGAATCCGCTTGGTGTCGCTAGGTTCGCACAGAACAGCTGATTACGACGCTATTTCCCGATTGCAGATATCTTCATTTGTGTATTAGCTACGCGGTTTTAAGTGAAGTGCGATTTTTTCGTTTGGCGGATTTCACAATGAATGACCTGAAGGACCAACTACTTGCTGTGAAATTTTGTGTTAAACTTGGAAAATCTGCGACTGAAACTTTTGCTATGCTTAACACGGCTTACGGTGATGTTACTATGAATCGTACGGCATGCTTCAAGTGGCATGAACGTTTTAAGGATGGTCGACAGTCCATTGAAGATGATGAGCGTCCTGGACGTCCTTCCACGTCAACTGACGACCCACACGTCGACAAAATCAACACCCTGGTGCGTGCAAATCGACGTCTGACTGTTAGGGAGCTTGCTGAAGAGTGTGGGATATCAGTTGGATCTTGTTACGAGATTTTGACCGAAATATTGAAGATGCACCGCGTTGCTGCGAAATTCAGCCCTCAGAACTCGTGAGGATGGTCGACAGTCCATTGAAGATGATGAGCGTCCTGGATGTCCTTCCACGTCAACTGACGACCCACACGTCGACAAAATCAACACCCTGGTGCGTGCAAATCGACGTCTGACTGTTAGGGAGCTTGCTGAAGAGTGTGGGATATCAGTTGGATCTTGTTACGAGATTTTGACCGAAATATTGAAGATGCACCGCGTTGCTGCGAAATTCAGCCCTCAGAACTCGTGAGTTTTTGGCCAAACACTCGATCACTGTTCTTCCCCACACCCCTACTCACCTGACCTTGCTCCTTGCGATTTTTCTTGTTCCCCAAACTCAAAAGACCCTTGAAAGGAAGAAGATTTGAGACGATTCCCGAGATTAAGGCAAATGCAACGAAGGAGCTGGAGGACATTACAAAAGAAGCGTACCAGGACTGTTTCAACAAGTGGAAACACCGTTGGGATAAGTGTGTGCGTTGGGGAGGAGAGTACTTTGAAGGGGTCCCAGACCTGTAACTTCTAAATAATGTACATTTTGTTTTATGACGTATGTCCGCGTATTTTTTGAACAGACCTCGTATCTGTGGAAGTTCATACTTCAAGTCATTGTCACTTCATTCGTATAAGATTCATGTATTTTGTTGATGAAGAGCAAAAATGGAAAACAAGTAATAAATAAGATATGCGACTGAGAAGACTAGATAAAAAAGATCTAGAGATCTAGATACCTGTTTTTATACGTTGATATTAATTTATAACAGAAGTAGTGTCGTGTGTTTTAAATTATTCAAACTCATGGGTGCTAACAATAGTCACTTAATCATTGTTTTAACAAAAGATGCTATGATTAGTATCATGTTAATAATGTTGTAGTTTTATAAATACAAGTGCATTAGAACATGTGAAATAAGATAGATCATAGCTGATTGGCTGTACGATATTGCTGATATCACACTTATGATACATACAGTGCCTAATACTGTAAAAAATTATTAGAGAAAATATGTATTAAGTGTTTTACCTACTGGTAATTACGTAGTGTGTTTTTTTGTGTGTGCATACAGAGTTATAGGTATAATGACAATGCACTGTACATAGTAATTAAGGAAATAAAACCTTCTGTTAAGAGTACAAACATCACAGGACAGATTGAAGAGAGATAAAAGAAAATATAATTGCACATTGCATGTACGTAATATTCAAATTATTCATTGTATGCATCAGTGTAGATTCATTTTTAACACATTTCTCTGTGAAAATATTTTGAAATATTTGAACTAATTATTTACATTTACCAAAAATTTTCTTCCTACTTCTAATGAAGAGGACCTCTAGTTCTATCTTTTGTTTTAATTTATTTTTTGAATACAATATATCTGTCAACATTCCAAGAAGGTGTATATAACTGTACGTGGTATAATAGTTTACTCTGTATTGAAAAACATGCTCCAAGCCTCATTCAGCCAAAAGTTATTGGTGGTATTCATTCAGTTCCGTAAACAGAAGATTGCAGTTGATTTGGAAAACTTAGTTTATCTTAAAATTGTTACTGAAGGTGAATATTTTGCAGGTGAATACCTGTCTTTTCACATATGTTTTTGAAAACATGTACTTGCAGATCTAAATTTAAAGACACTCTAGAGAAAGACAAAAAAGCTTAATACCGTCTTCGTCATATTTATCCACCAACAGTGTTTCCATTAAACAGAAAGCAAATAGATAACACTTCTCAACTCAGAACTGTCAGTCCTCTAATTCACATCTTTGGAGAAAAAGCTGTTTACGACTTCTAACTCCATATCCCTACTTATCTTCAAACTATGAAACTAAGTAAGTATATGGGTGTTGACATTAACTAAAAATTCATTGCAAACTAAAACTGTGATAATATTTTCTAAACTTGCAGTAGTGAAGCAGGGAAGAAGTATTATATTTGTTCAACTGGATGGTACATAAGGCGAAAACATTAATCAAGTATCTGGAAACATGTTGGATCCAAAAGCCATGTTGAGCGCACATGAAAAAACTCATGGGATCATGACAAGTAAATTCTATACCAAGTTAGTAGCAAAGGTGAAGTTATTGAGGCTGTCGATGTCTCCATCAGCCAGTATTCCCTGTGGTCCCATGGAGAAACCCCCAGTCAGAAACATACTGTTGGCATAAAGAATAACACTCCAGTGATTTCGTACCAGTGAAAGAGACCCGGAAATTTATGAGAAGTAGGTAAAACCCCAAAAAGTCTCATGCAAGCTATGGATCAAGTAAGCATTAGGGAGATCCAATTATGAGTATTAGTGTTTATTTTATATATATATAAGATAATAAATAGCTCTAATACCATTAACTACAATAATTTTTAATTAAAAGCAGCACTATTAAACAATAATGAACTGTGAGTTTTCTTCTTGTAGCAAAGCCACATCGGGCTATCTGCTATATCCACCGAGGAGAATCGTACCTCTGACTTTAGCGTTGTAAATCGAAAGACTTTCCGCTGTACCACCCAGAGACAGTAATGAACGTGATGTAAAATAAGCATTAAAAAGATTCCGCAAAATCCATTGTAAGTCCCAATCGTCACGTTATTCCTTTAAGGTGAAGATGGGGATTTACAGTATACTTTGCGAAAACTTATTTATTCTTATTTTATATATATTTTTCTTACATTTTCATTTGAGTGAATTCACACATGTGGTATAAGTTGGAATTATACCTCTGTATATATATATATATACTGGCAATCGATACGTTTTGACTGGGTTTGACATTTTTGTTTGTAAAAGGAGAAAACTGATACGATTACAAATTGATTTGGAAGAATGTTTAAACTATTCAGTAATCAGTAACGACTAAAAAATTAAAATTACATTGTTATGTGTCTATATCGTAGTTTATTTGTTTTTAGAATTAAGTACGAAGTTACATCGCGTGCTATCCCCACCACAAGTATCGAAACCCAGTTTCTATCAGACATACAGCTGTGCCACTGGGAAGCATATCGTATAGAGCTCCCAGTATAAACTGATTGTTTTAATAACAGATTATGAACAAATTGTTAGTTAGCAAAAAGTTTGTACGCTTGCGTTGAACAGCTCTTGTAAATAATTGTTACGAGATTGTGTACAAAATGGATCTGAAATCAGAAACATTTACAATTTTTAAACTCTGATCATTATAAACAAAAATTGCTTTTGATTAAAAACAGAATATGAATAAACTTGTTAAGATTATCAAGAACGAAACCAACACGAGCACCAGACTCTTGGAATATATTTGACAAGGAAAAGCAAATGGACCTGGTCATATTACAAGTAACCAATGAAATTGAAAACATTTTCAAATACCCCAAACAAACTTACAGACCATGTTACATTTCAATGTGTGGAAGTTTATCAAAATTTAAGACTTATAACTATTTCATGTTACGTTTTGTATATAATACCTAATATCTCAGCTCGTATCTCATATCATGAAAGCGAGTGTTTCACAAATTGAGAAAATTAGCCCTAGTAATGAGGCTCGTAAGCATTTTTAGATAATGATAGAAACGAGTGTAACTTACTGTTGAGTATGAATGTTGGATTTATCCTACTGGATGTCTCTAAATATTACTCATCAAACTTCTTACATATATAATACTTCAAGTTAGTATTCTTAACTTATATAAAAAGCATAAAGTGATACAACCAAATTTCTTTTAAGTAGTCACTTAACGAATGCCACAGTTGTAAACGTAAAGTAGGTAGCGTCTCAGTATTATTAAAGCAGTGTTCGATAAACGGCAGGATAATTTTTAAATTATGCTGAGAAAATAATTTAATGTCCAGTCCATCTAACGATTAAAAATTAATTTGTTTTCTCCTTCACGTCTTACAAGCTTAAATTTTGTGGTAACTTGTATATACAAATGACGCTAAATCTAATACACTCACGTTAAAAATGAACTTAATTTAACCATTTCAAGGCTAAAATTGACACGTTGACCAATTCGCTTTACTTGGTAGAAACGACTGTATCCAACTGTTTCCCATTTACGGCTTACTCTAAAACGTACTAAAAACCTGACTTCAAATTTTCTAGAGCGTTCTAAGCCTAGTTGATCTTGACTTCATTGTTACAACCCGCAACTCCTTTTACCTAACAAATGAATTATAACACTAAGAATATCTTTAAAACATCGAGCTATCGTAAAGTTTAAATGAAATCAATTGTAAATGTTGGAATGGTTTTGATTTTTTTTTTTACTTTATGAACATTGAAAATAATCTCATTATTTAAGAAACAGACCAATAGTGATTTTACCTTTTATACTGGTACTGAATGAAACCCAGCACTTTTATGGTTTTTTGTTTTGTAATAAAAACATACTCAAATGATTAAGGCTTGATTAAATACGGTTGAGCGAGAAGTATTTCCAGCGACCACTTACTATTTTTAAAACAATGCCGACACTTAATAAATGAGTCAGTGCATTAAGATCTTTCTAGCATGGCCCGGCATGGCCGGCCAAGCGTGTTAAGGCGTGCGACTCGTAATCTGAGGGTCGCGAGTTCGCATCCCCGTCGCGCCAAACATGCTCGCCCTTTCAGCCGTGGGGGCGTTATAATGTGACGGTCAATCCCACTATTCGTTGGTAAAAGAGTAGCTCAAGAGTTGGCGGTGGGTGGTGATGACTAGCTGCCTTCTCTCTAATCTTACACTGCTAAATTAGGGACGGGTAGCACAGATAGCTCTCGAGTAGTTTTGTGCGAAATTCAAAACAAACAAACAAACAAACAAAAACTTTCTAACATTATGATCTTGATAGACCTCTATACAAAGAAAGCCCTATTTCTTTCTCTCTTAGCCTGCTTACTTATAATGTCTATATTAACACAGCTTCGGCCCTCTATATAAAATAAAATCAAGGTATAAAAAATAAATAAAATACTTTAAAACACTAAATCAGTCATTGTACTGCAAGTTATCAAAATATTGAAAGTAATTTTTCTGCCTACGGCCACTGCGCATTCATTTGTGCATAACAGCTTGACGTCAGATGAATAAGTTATTAATTAATTTAAATAATTTATTTATAAAAGAAATATTAGCTGTTAATTGAAATCACTTTGAAAATTACGAGCAAGAACGATACGAGATACACGTTGTAACGCAGCTAGTATTAGAGTAAAATGAACAGTCATATGCAAATTTGTTACGACTTTTTTTAAGGCAACCCTTCGTTAGTACACAAATATTTTCAGTCAAATTATTCACGAGCACTTCCCATCATTAAGCAGTCTCACTTAGTGTGTAAACTACAATAATTAAGATTTCAAGGTCGTAGTCCTAACAGGAAGATACTAACATAACTATGGACGAGTGCAACAACAAACACCTCCTGCTGTTCGGTTTCTTGTGCTTTACGTTATCATGGCGCCACTACAGAAATTATTTGCTCCCTGCAGTTTGTGTAGGAAAATCTGGGCGACATTAGCAGTTGAACTATTAAAAAGGCATCTTTAAACTGAAGTTTTAGTTTTCTAATATTAAAATGAGATCGTGAGGAGGAATACATCAGGATTGCAGGAGGTATCCCCAACTAATGAGTTAAGACATCAGTTTAAATCTGATTATTGCGCCCCTTGGTGGGGAACACTAACTTTAGCTCATATGTTATCCGTACCAGTGATTACTTCTGGTTGTATTAGGCCGCTAATAAAAGGATATTTGCATCCCACCTATCGCGAGGAAGCTTCATTGCTGTCTCCCTTCTAACGATTCTTTACAAACAAGAATTAGGTGACTGAAAATTTATCACGAACGAAAGGTCATTCTTCACACCATAAAATCGTAAAGATGATACTAACTAATTCATTATCACACCAACGACTTACCCTTCTAACTAAACTTGGTTTTTATTGACGAACTGTTTACGGATACAAACTACATGTTATATAGTTTTATGTTTTACGGCTTTCGTGGTACAATATTGAACTGTTCTTGAGTTTAAGTGTTATTTACACGCACATAAACGATGACGGAATTAATTTGCACGACAACTTGTTTCTTGTTTTTGTGAATAAAATTTAATTTGTGACTTACGAAATCAATTATCCGCAAGTAAAGCCATTATACACGTACAATCTTATATATCAGGACAGACTGAGAACATCGGTCTTCAAGGTGCAATATGCTACTAAGAGAAATGCATCTCATCAAATCTGTTCTATGGAAGATTCTTTATTGCAATTTATAAGAGACAACCTCAGTAGGTGTACATTATTTATTATTGGACTCTGCTTTTTATCATTGAATTTGTGCTACCTTATCACACACCTTTAACTTCAAATATAATATTATATTTATCATTTATACTCATATGAAAAGCTAAATTTGTATTTTTATAGGTGATACAAGTTTATTTGCTATCTTTTCTGTTGTTGTATTTAACTTCAATGGCCAGTAACTAATTCGTTACTTAATAACCACACTTCTTAATAACATAACAAACATCCAATGAATGAAAAAATATGTTAGTAAATTCGACACCTTCTCCTACGATTCACTGAGAAAAATACAAATTGTACAAGTACATGTATTGTCTTCAGCATGTTCTTTCGTTTTTATTGTTTTTACGTTTCACGACGTTTCCTGCCTCAAACTGAACCGTTTCATGTCAAATCGAAAATACCGTCTTGTAATAAAATAATTTACAAAAACTGTAAAGGCCAGGAAAATACTGTGAACATGTTTAATATGTCGCCCGTTTTCTTCTTCTAATAAAATAACCTTGGAAATAAGCATACTCGGTATGAATCAACTCGTCCAAACTGAGCTTAGAACATCTTTATTGACTTAATCGCTTAATAGTTTTATTTCTTAAAATTAGATACGGATATACCTGAAAAATATTGTTCTCTCAATGGGCTTTTAACTCACTAGCGTAAAACGTGTGGTTCAGGTTGAAAATTTGAATTCAGAATCCATGCAAATTCCATCAAAATACTCGATGTAGTTTGATTTACTATGTAACACTTTTTTACTGAACAAAATAAATAAAACTTTCACTAAATATTAAAAGTTAACAAAAACTTCCTTCTGAAAAAATGTACAAGCGATTATTCAGAAAGTTATATTATGTCAATCAAAGAAAAAATGCTTTAATGACTGTATATCTTTGTAGAAAATATAAAAAAATAGTACACTTGTATTTTACAATTGCCTGAAAATCCCACACTGAAAAATACATAAAATAACCATTGATCTGTGGTACGTTGCGAAATATCCCGGCATGGCCAATTGGCTAGGACGGTCGACTCGCAAGCTAAGAGTCCCGGGCTCGAATCCTCCCTCTATCAAACATACTCATCTGTGGGGATGTTATAACGTTACGGTCAATCCCACTATTCTTTCGTAAAAGAGTAGCCCCAGAGTTGTGGGTGGGTGATGATGGCTAGTTGCCTTCCCTCTAGTCTTTTACGGCTAAATTAAGGACGGCTAGAGCAGAGAGTCCTCGTGTAGCTTTGCGCGAAATTCCAAACAAACCAACACTGCAAAATATGTTATCATACAAGTACAACATGAGACGTAGAATTGAGTGGAAACAAATAATGTATTGGTTTGTTTTTTATTTAGAAGGTCCATTTTTTCATTAATATAACAGTACAATGATTCTAAAAATATCGTTAAGCCTTTTAAAGCGACGTAATTAGTGTTATAAAAGTTCAAAACGGTACAGAAGAAAACATTTTATTCTATTCTACTCACATAAAATGTATATTAAGATGTTCAACGAATTAACAGGAACAACTCTAGAGTTTATTCTATTTTATCTTGCAGTAAAGTACTAATAAAACAACGATATTGTACTATATTGTTTCAGCAGATAGTCATTTCGTAGCTTTGCACTTAACAGACAAATAGAGCAGTACAATCTAAATGTAAATACGGCGTATTAAAAAATCAACAGTAAAAGAGTGGCAAAAATCGCTGTAAAAGGAAATAAAATGGTCAACATTTCAACCAATTGATTTCATACAAACTATATGAAGGTTGTCTGATCAAAATTATCACGGAAGGGAAATATTAACCTATTGTTTCTTTTCTGGACAATTTTAACCACTTTTGTTTTGATTTTGTTTGTTTTTTGTCGAAAAAAGTCGTATAAACTGTTTTATAACGTTTGTCAATTCACTTACGTTAAGAGAACGTGTGAAATGTATGTTTGGATGTTTAAATAATAGTGGGGAAAACTTTCACAGGTAAGAAATTCTTTGTAATTTCTTTTTCTGCCTTTAGAGTATTCACCTATTATTCATACATCACCTGAGATAATAAATCCACAACTTCTTTGGAGACATGAGAATTGTACTCTACAGTAATAAGCGCTTTGTCTTCTTGGGACAGGTCCTGTAGTATGTCTCAGTATAGTGTCAGACAATGACGAGGCCAGTCATAGACCCGAAACTCCAGACAATCATTAAGCAGAATGCCTATTGAGTTAGTTTTATGCAACACTACAAATAACGTTTTCTTACGCGGTTTAAACAGCTATGAAAGCACGAGCGCCCTAGGATACGGGCAAGGCTGTGCCTTACTAGAGGCAGGATATCGTCACGATGCGCAAGCTTACAGAGGACGTGGACTTTCACGCCACAACCTAGCCTAGTGCGGTCGCAAAACAATTATTTTTTTGATAAATATTCATGCCTGGAGCATCTGGATCGAGGGTGCTTGTTCTGTCCTCTAGAGACCCGCCTACAATCTCTGGCATTCAAAAGTAGGGCTCTGACCTTTGT
The DNA here is from genome assembly GCF_004210375.1 of Tachypleus tridentatus. Taxonomy (NCBI): domain Eukaryota; kingdom Metazoa; phylum Arthropoda; class Merostomata; order Xiphosura; family Limulidae; genus Tachypleus; species Tachypleus tridentatus. The sequence goes on along the minus strand of NC_134835.1, from coordinate 52,390,498 downwards.
GAACGCAACACTAAGCTGCTAGTTGTTTGGTGCAGTCTCACACTATCAAAAGCAACTTACATATGATACTTCATACCTCCACAAATAGAGTAACATCACATTTTTCCCAAAACATTTTCTCTTTCGACTTACCATGCCCATTTATAACAGTTCAGATGAACACCCCTCTTCTAAAGTAGAACTATGCTATCTTCCCATAAAGTTCCCACGCACCATGTGAAAGAACTTTTTATCTTTACAAAACTGTTAATGAATCACCATTCAAACATGTGTACATAAAAACATGTGTACATAAAAACATGTGTACGTAACACACTATTCAGCAAAGGAAGGCAAGAATGTTTATTCCGTAATAAATAAAATTAGTATCGTTTAGGATTTTCTCTTTTTTTTTCCTGACATTTCAAGCTAATTTACATGCAATAGCTTTCCAGTAATTCAACGATAAGTCTGAAATTTATCACGCTAAAAACCATGTCCGATACTTGTGGCTGGCACAGCACAGATAGTCCAAACAAATAAATCATGATACAGGGTGAGGCAATAAAGTACGAACATTTCTTATCTTATTATAAATCAATGTTTCCCTTACCAAACAGGAAGTTTTAATTTCAGATTTCGGATTAACTTTTGTGCAACAATATGATATACTTGTAATTTTGCTCACTCATATTTGTTAAGATTGGTATATTTAGAACACTTACTATTTCTTTGGTTTTACCTCACAGCTGATTCCTAGCAGAAGAAGAAAAAATGTTCTAAGTCCCTACTTATAACAATCCCGTATTTGTAAAATTAAACTATTTCTAAGTTTTGATATTTTTATCAACAGAATGAAGTATATGACGTGGTACCCAATGATACCGAGTATCTACACTGAGGTAAGTTACCTCAACAATACAGAAGGCCTGATTGTTTGTTTGTTTGGTTTGAATTTCGCACAAAACTACTCGAGGGCTATCTGTGCTAGCCGTCCCTAATTTAGCAGTGTAAGACTAGAGGGAAGGCAGCTAGTCATCACCACCCACCGCCAACTCTTGGGCTACTCTTTTACCAACGAATAGTGGGATTGACCGTAATATTATAACGCCCCCACGGCTGAAAGGGCGAGCATGTTTGGCGCGACTGGGATGCGAACCCGCGACCCTCAGATTACGAGTCGCACGCCTTAACACGCTTGGCCATGCCGGGCCCAGAAGGCCTGAAGAATTAGTTGACGGTTGAGTAACAGAACATACTAGAAAGACGTGTAATTTAAGAGTGCTAAAAGGAAGGGCAAAACGAATAAGGTAATCTCACATTAAACACAGATAGTTCACGCTCGCATGTTATAGAACTGAACATTTATAAGCAATTCGTGATAAGCAAACCCACTTATAGAGAAAAATATATATGTAAAAAACGACTGGTATGGGTTGTAAACCTAACGATGACACCGAAGAAGGTCGAAACGTTGTTCGCTCCTCAACATTAAAAAAAAATTTCAACATATACCAGCCGTGTTTACATATATATTTATAAGCAATGTTATTGCTTGACTTGGTTTTGATGTGTTTCTTAAAAAAGCTGTTCCAAGAATTGTTCTGACCTGATTTTATATTTCTGTTAGTACATATTTAGGTTCTTTACTTCATTTTTCGTTCTTGGTTTCGATCACTAAATCGGACTTCTGGCCTTAACAATCTACTAGACTGCTAAAGATTGGAGCTAAACTGTTCACTATACTGAATTCAATACCCTGTTGGACACTACTGAACTATATTCATTAAACATTTAGAGTGAAGTGTCATTGAATTAAACTCAATACTTAAAAACCACTGCACTGAATTCAACAAACACTGAAATCGAACTAGGCCTGACATGGCCAAGTAGTTAAGACACTCGACTCGTAATCTGAGGGTCGCAGGTTCGAATCCCCGTCACACAAAACATGCTCGCCCTTTTTGCTGTGGGAACTTTATAATGTGACGAACAATTCCAATATTCGTTGATAAAAAGGTAGCCCAAGAGTTGGCCGGTGGCTGGTGCTGACTAGCTGCCTTCCCTCTAGTCTTACATTGCTAAATCAGGGACGGCTAGCGCAGATAGCCCTCGTGTAGCTATGCGTGAAAGTCAAAAGCAAACAAACCGAACTGTTCATTAGGCTTGTCTCAACACTTATGGACCACTAGTGAACTTAGTTCACTTAAACTTCAAACTGAACTGTTTACTTATCTGAATCGACTGAATGCACTAAACATTTCTTTCAAAATATCCTAAAGTTTACATAAGTCAAAAAAAGCTAGGCGGAAATATTAAATATCGTCTGCTTTGTGTACATTACACTTGTTTTGGTCTCTTTTACACTAGTCCTTCATTATAAATTTTCATTCAGGTTTGATATTCGTATATTTTATATAAATCTATATAGACTTTAAATCAACTTTTGCTTCTTACCGGATTAGGGTTAACTAATACCTCTCTCCACCTCTCACTTTTTTTTTTTTTTCTATTATACATATGATTTCGCAATTCTTAACATTGTACAAGATAACCTGTGAGAGTCACCTTGCTTGTCATCAAACCTCAGTAAACCAATTTGATGTCAAAGAAATAAATACTCAGTTACATGTGACGTTTTTATAATACACATTAATGCGGGTGAAGAATGAATCTGTATTGACATCCAATATAAGCTGGGAGGTAAAATTGATAATGAGCACTGATTGCATCGAGAAACGTTTAAAAATTAATATTAATAATATTAACACATTAAATTCTAATCACAATAAGATGTATTAATGCACTCGTATTAAAAAAAACTAACACAATCACACATCTTTGTACTGGTTCAAACATACAAATGACTTCATTTTGATATATTATTTCGAATGACAAAACTTTACAGTTTTTTTTTTTCTCTTTCTGCATCATTAATGTTTCGTACGTTATGTCAACATTTGAAATATTGTAAATACTTAAACATTTAGGGCTAGAAGTTTCAGTGAGTAGGTGTGTTGATGGTGATCTGTTTTCGAATGTCATATCTGACACCTCGATATAAAGTAAGTGTATCGATTACTTAGTTAATGTTTATCAGCAGGATATAAAATCAACTGAGATGGTTGGACTACATAGCACAGCGGTTTGAAACCAGTACTACAAACTCAGTTGATAACACTTTCGTAATTTGAGTTTTGAAAACAAACGAAGAGAACATTTTCTAAAATAACTCATTGAAAGATGTATAACTTGTATAAAGATGTTACGAAACAGAGATTATACATAGATGTATAGGATGTATAACTATACGTAGTTACAAAATAGGGATTGTATATCGACGTATAGGATGTATAACTAACTATACGTATTTACAAAGAGATTGTAAATAAATGGATTGGATGTAATATGTAGGTACAAAATAGGGATTGTGCATAGAAATATAGGTGACATTTTGTCGTCCATTATCGTACAATGAAGCTCGTTAAAATGTATATATTTCCAAAAACCGATGTTATGCATGGTAACGATCAAATGATTTTAGGGTTATGAGCAAATCACACCAGATAAACGAGCTTACATCTTTCTAAAATGTAACATAGCTGAGTTGTTGAGTAATCACTATGTAGAAACTACTAGAACTGTTCCGAAAGAAAACACCTAAAAATTATATTTAAACAGGGCTGTAAATGTTGAAGCAAAGATGCCGACGTGATTCACATGTAACAGAAATTGATATAAAATTACACTAGGAAATCATAAAGTCACTTTGACTCCAGTTACATAGAGTCGAAAAGCAAGCAACGATTTTTTAAAGTTGAGTGTAGAAAGCCATGAGACTGAAGAGGTTTTATAATCAGCATAATGTTGTGATGTATTCGAACTTAGAACTTTATATACTATATATCTTGTTCTACGTGTGATGCTACAAACTTAATAACTGAACCAGCGTAGTTCATGAGTTACGTGAAAAATGTTTCCCAACCAGTGAGTTGTGAAGCTGGCGTACGGTTTTAAATAAGTCATGAGATAAAATCATCTATGACTCCTGAGTTAAAGCAGTTTTAGTATGGTTAAAAGCCCACCACATTTTAAGATTAAACATTTAACTGCATTCATGTCAGTGATAAGTATCGTTCAGTTAATATATGTGGGAGCGTGTACAAGCACTCTCTAGCTAACGATGGCACAAATAGCCGTATTAATAAAGTAATACAAATGTCTTCATGACTTTCTTCTTTACAGGTCATCAGAAGCGAAATATAAATCTAATTATGAATCTTGTTTCAACAATTATTTACCCCTTGAAGTTAGCGTTCTTACAGAAAAATAGTGTTCCTTTTAAAAACATAAGTCATAAGTACATAGTGAAACAAGAATTACCAATAGATAACACACGTCTGGAATAGTTTCATTGTCTTGAAATTTCTACATGTTCTATAGTAATTCTTGTACGCTGAATCCGAACATTTTATCAGTTAATTTTTATCACGTATACATTTTTTCACAAAACGTTATAACCACTTTTAGATTACGTAACTGAATCAATATTATTGAAATCGGGTCACGTTTTGTTGTGCTTAAAATGGTGTCAACCACTGGCTGTAGATTTATCTAGACCAATTACGACGTGAAAGTCTTATCGTTCATTCTAGAAACTAAACATAATAATAAAAAATGTTCTTTGTTGTAAATGAAATAATAATTTGATTTAAGTAAGATTTTCTTCCCGATTTGTAAAAAAAAACAAAACTGTATGCAATAGAGAAAAAAAAATGAATATTGTTTACGACATCTACGTAGATAATCCATTATTAACATCAAAACAACTTTTATAAAGTTTAAAATCGCAGGCCTGTGTAATACATAAACATTTGGTGATTTTAACATGTAGAATACTCAATGGTTTGTAGTTTATACACTCAGCGCCTTTAGGGAGCCAACCATTATATTATGTATGAAGTGAAGGAATAAAATAATTAATACTTGTACATGTCATCAGATAGATACCTGGCGTAGTTGCTTTATTACCGGTGTATATGCCGCTTTTTAGCTATCCAAAGCACCTCAAAGTCGAAAGCTAGTGAACAGCCAAAACAGTAATTTCTTACTTTCGTTTATCATCATATTTCTTTAATGGGCTTAGCACATACCTGACGTCCTCACTGATGAAATAAAGAGAACCAGAATTTCCAATCGTGAAATGCTGCTTTATTGTAAAATAACCATAAAAGCAGCATTCTAAACTTATATATGAAAGGTATAATAATGAAAGGTAGTAACGTAGGGATGGATTTCTTTCTTTATGTAAAGTCTAGATGGCTTAGTCTGCTAGATGATCATTAGCTGGATCAAATGACATGTTCACTTACATCTATATGGTGTTTGGTTCTTTTCTCTCAAGTTCAGCAGCCAGCCTTATATAGTTTGTTTTTTTATTTAGCGGTAACGTTTTTCCTTATACTTATAATTAGCTATCATTACTTTGATTATAAAGTATTTGTCTTGCTGTTTGTTTGTTTTTTCAAATTAAACGTAGTGATTATTCTGCGAAAGATGCTGTTTCACGAGTATTTATAAAATGTGTACATAGTATAGACTCCGGTTAAGTTTCTGGAGTGATAAGACGTTTCGAGTTCTATACCGAGACCTTCTTCAGGTAAAAAAAAACCAAACGGACGCAGCCTATTTAAGCCAAGTAATTATTCTGTCAAATATATAAACGAAGTTTTAATATTTCAGAAAACAAACTTTGGAAGTTATAGGATAAAGCAAAATGCTAAACAATATATATTATCATAATTGTCAGTTCAAGCCATTAGTAATCATTCAATATTTTGTCAGTAAATCATATAACGTAAATTCTATTTCTATATTAAACGAAATTATAAATGATGACAATGTGCTAGTAACTTATGTAATTGAGCACAATGTATTATTTATAAGATATGCATGCAAAGGACAAATGTATTATTGTATGTTCTTTTTCCCATAGCTACCGCATGACCTTCGTTGCTTCCATGTGACTGTTGAAATCATCACAGATTTTATATCTCTTTACAGTCACACAAATTATCTAATGTAAAATTATATATGTGTAAATTGTATTCACTAATTATATTCGTTTATGTGTTTGTGTGCGTGCCAATTCCGCTTGATGAAACTTACCATTTATTGGCACCAACACTAATGAAGATAGAAGAATTAGTGATGGTTGTGACGGGTTTAAAATCTGGCCACCATTGATGCTGTAAATCAGTTATATTTAGCCGAAGGCAAGTCTATTTCACATACGCTGAGAAAGTCTGAACTCCTACTAGGTTAGGAAAAGAATGTCCAGAATTCTTTATTGGCAAATATTACTACCCTGAAGGTATGCAAATATCTCGCTTCTTACACTAGGGAATCGGCGGGAAATTGGAGTTTAGGGCTAACCGTACGTGATAATTAAGAGATATCTAAATTGCTCGTACAGTAAGCATATTAGGAACATTATACTGAGGTACACAATTCATAGTCGATCGGAGAAAACTTTGAGGAGTTTTAAGAAATAAATTACTTCAAGCGATGAAAGTGTCAATAAGTTTATGTGTTAAATGTAAATATCATATTATACGAAACTATAAGATACAATTGGTAATAATTTAAAGTAGAAAGAAATGTATGCTTGTCATTCGTTTTTACAGTAAGTACAAAGGTATAGTAATAATATTATGTAATAATACAAAAGTATAGAATAACAAAATTCCTTATTTGTCGACAAAGTCAAATAACCTGCAGAAGAAAATTGTAGAGTTTGTTTGTTTGTTTTGGAATTTCGCACAAAGCAACTCGAGGGCTATCTGTGCTAGCCGTCCCTAATTTAGCAGTGTAAGACTAGAGGGAAGGCAACTAGTCATCACCACCCACCGCCAACTCTTGGGCTACTATTTTACCAACGAATAGTGGGATTGACCGTCACATTATAACGCCCCAACGGTTTGGAAGGCGAGCATGTTTGGCGCGACGCGGGCGCTAACCCGTGACCCTCGGATTACGAGTCGCACACCTTACGCGCTAGGCCATGCCAGGCCTCCAAATTGTAGAGAAGATTATGCAATGATTTGCTTATACTAGTTACATTGATGTTATGTGTTACTTAATGAATAGTAATTGAAGCCAAAAGCTAGGAATTGTGTGTTCCGTAAGGTAATACTGTATTGTTATATTCATTGTTTAAAATAATACATTTAATTTTATGTTTTATTATTATTCTTTTATTGCATAAATTGTTTTAGCAGTGTTAGCTTAAGGTACGTTTTAAGGTCTAACCTAAATTTTCTAAGATGGCAAACCTCATTAAATGTTGCCGAAAATGCATTGTAATCTTTATTAACAAAAACGTAAAAAAGTAAATTTACTGAGCTATAGTCATTACAGGATTACTTTTTCGCGATAAGTAGATAGTAAACTCGATTTTTCTTTGTTTGGAATTAAACACAAAACTATACAATGGGCTATTTATATTCTGACCACCAGGACTATTGAATTGATGGAAAGTGAATTTTAATTATCAATTCATTTTAGTACAAGATCATGTACGCTTTATAGACCTTAAATAAACATGCGAATAGCATTAGCCAATTTTATAACACACTCCATTTAAGTATGTATAAATACATTTTATTAAAATCAACCCAGACTAGTTGTATTACAAAAGTAAAAAAGTTACAAAAATGTATACTACAGTCAATATAAAAATACCTCTTGTAAGCAAAATGTTTACATCTGAAATAAATTATATGCACAAAAAATATATATACTGCGTGGTACAGCTTTTCCTTTCTTTTTTTTCTTCAGCTTATCTTGGGTTATTTTTTTTAACTTCAAGTAATAGCATACAGTTAAAGAAGGAAAATGTAAACACATCTGTTACCATAGTCCTCTGCTTGTTCAAAGTGCCCTTGGGTAGTTGTATTTTGTTTTTATATCTCTATGGCCAGCCCTCCCGAGGCAACATCTTTATATCTGTATGGCCAGCTCTCCCGAGACAACATCCTTCGTCAGCGTCGCTTCATTATTGAAAATATTTAATTGTGTGGCTAGTGTGAAAGGTTGAGAAGCGGCGCGTACCGTCAAGCCTCAAGGATTTGACTCTATATATATCTACATTTTGTTTGCTGGAAGCATGTTCAAAGATCCCCATCTAAGTAAACTACGCTTTGCGTCACCAAGCAACGGGCGCGACTGCCTTAAGCAGAGGCCGGTAACTCTAGCAACAGCAGAATTCTACACATCCAATAATTACTGGCCCGCCAGCGGTTCTTCCTCCCCATGACAACGAAGCTCGAGCCATGCACGTGCTATCAACACACTCCCGCGCGGTAAAAGCTGCAGCGCAGATGCTGCAAAGCCCTTCAGGTGAAAGACGGCAAAGTTTTGGAAAGAGTGATTATAAAACGACTAGAATATTAAATTGCCAGCGGTATAATATATAACTGGAGGACTTGTATTATATTTTTTCACGATCAAAACCCTTGTTTCTCAAATGACACGTGCATCTAGAACGCACAAATCATGCTTAAAGTAAGCTTAGGGGGAAAGGTTTATGACGTAAATATATCTAAAAGCATAAAGTGGATGATTAAAAATATAACGCACATTATGAACAAATTCACGAAAACAAAAGTTTTATATATAGTATAGCGATATACAAATATATATGTGTATATAAATTATTATATTATTGAGTATTTGAAATACGTATGTTAAGTCAAAGTTTACTGTAAGCTATAGATTATTTTTCTTCATATCTACTGATCCTCCAAAACTTTTCTCAATAAAGTGCTTTAAGATACTTGTATTTTTACACCTCACAAAACTTTAGTTTCTCATAAAGTTCTAGGTGTATCATAAGAGTTATGATCAATCCATTAACGGGGTACTACTCATGGCTGCCTTTTCTCTGGTTGGTATTTCAAACTTTGGGACGAGTGCAGATAGCCTCAGAAAATAGTTTTCTGAAAGTAAACGATATATATATATATTCTGACGCGTAGATTTAAGTGAACAATGTTCTAATTATCAAAACGCTTTCAGAAATATACGAAATTTAAAAAAAAATTGTTTTGAATTTCACCCAAAGTTACACGAGGGCTACCTGCGCTAGCAGTCCCTAATTTGGCACTGTAAGACTAGAGGGAATACAGCTAGTTATTACCACCCACCGCTAACTCTTGGTTTACTCTTTTACCAACGAATTGTGAGATTGACCTTAACGCCTCCACGGCTGAAAGGGCAGACATGTTTTGCGTGACGGGGATTCGAACCCACGACCCTATCTCAGATATTCAGAGAGGCCCGATCCACGTCTGTCTTTTGAGGCCCCTTGCTATGCTAAAAAAAGTAACACATGAAAACGTAATAATACTATTATTAACCTATAAGAAAAGTTAAACGTAATTTGAATATTTCTACTTTAACATATAATTATTAACATTATTTAACATTCAATAAACACATTTTTAGCTCTTTTCCGTACATAGAAATATGTCGCAAACTTAACAAATGCAGACACAGCAACAAGTGTATGTCTATTTTGAAATTCTTTCTGAGCTTGAGGCCCAAGTTAAATGGCCCTCCTGTTACTTACTCTCTAACTGGCCCTAATGAAGTGCCTAATTAACACTGTTTTCTAAAATTGTTGTTGTTCATAGCTTTTATTACAGACTTATACTTTGTTTTTCATAAAATATTCTGTGGGTATTTTCTAATAAACATTACTAACAGTTTTTATTCTTGATTTGTTACTTCACAATGTAATTCAGTTCTCTAAGATACTGCTTTAAAATACAGAATAATTGTTTTGTAAAAATGTCCATAAGATATACCCTAAATAAAATTACGTATAATCCAATGAGATATAACAATAACGAATGAAGCTGGGAAATAACAAAGTTATCTTCTCATAAAAACTACAAATTACTACGTAAAGTCAGAATATATTTACTGATTAATCTAGGATATTCACTTTTTGAAAGTACGGACAAGCAATAACAATAATGAGACGAAATAAAAAATATAAACAATGTACACCTTTATAGATGCATGCAATTGATATTCTGTTTATAAATGTTTATATGAACGCTTGCTGATACGTAATGGTTTTGGTTTTCTTTTTTTTTTTTAAAGAATATTAATGACCTACTGAAAAATACCTTCTTGACTTTTATTAACATAAGTGTTCCAAAACATGTTAAAAATATACTTGATTTTTTCAGTGTTCATGCCTTTCTCTTGGGTAAATTGCAATTAACAATAACTTGTGGGGAAAATAACTTAATAAAACAAATGCATTAAAATATTTAATTTCTGTTGTGAATACTAGTGTATAGAAGACATATTAATACTGGAAATAAACGATCTTATGACACTAAGTGTTGTTATTGTTTAATTATACACTCAACTTTTCGTTTTATAGCTTCTTAGGAGCGTTCACTGAAACACAAACCGATTCGGTATTATTATTAAACCTTAAAATATTGGTTGAAACCAGTTCATATGCAATACCATTTAATATCTGTTGAAGTTGGTATAACTGTAATTTCCTTTAAATATTGTTTGAGCATTATACGCTGAAAGAATATTGTAATTATTAGATGCTTGCGGTAAGTAATTAGTACAAAATAATTTAAAGTCCACACTAAAACTAATTATTGTAAGTACCTTAGCTAAAAGTACCAGGTCACACATACCTTACTTAAAAGATCGTGGCTATATGTTTATAAAATGACTAAATATCATTATGATGTTAAACAATTTTAGTATTAAATAATATCTAAATCTATAACAATAAAAGGATGTGTATGTTTGTCTCTGTGAGTGACCGCTATAGCTCTAAAAGAAAAGAACCTAGAAATGTAAAATTTTGCATAGATACTAAGTGGGTTCTAAGGGTGTGCATCTGGGTATTATCACTTATTTAAGCGCGTGTACGCATAAGCATATCTTTACTGAGCAAGCTAGCAAAAAAACCACAAAAAATAAATCACAGATAGACACGCACGTGTGCGTTGAAGTGACCGCCACATCTCCAAGAGGAAAGAGTCTAGAAACCTGACGTATTGTACCCATACTAAGTGTACCCTGAGGGTGTGTACCTGGGTATTACTTGTTTTATCCACGTGCGTGCGCATTTTTTTAATAAGGCAAGCTAGCAAAAACCACATAGAAAAGAAGTGGTTTCTAATGTAACAACTTCTATTATATAGAAAAGCCACTGCGTTTTGGTAACAGTGCGTACCAGCAATGGCTTCTATGTCATGTTGCCCAACAACAAAAGTATATAGGTTATATTTTTATGGTAAAAATGGTTAAGAATACACACACTATAAATCTAAAAACCAGAGCGAAACTGAGAACTTTCCTTTGTTAGTTATAATACAAGCATAATCTAGATTATTTATTTGTCTAAAGTGTCTACCTAGAACTTACTTAAGTATAACAAGTGTCTTAAGTAGGTTTCAAATATAACAAAAGTAATTTTATTAGTTGTTTGAAAGATTTTGAATTTCAACTTTAAATATAACAATAATATTAGGTTGTCTAGAAAGAAATGTCGTTTTTGAACTGCAAAGTTTGGAAACGTATAAACAAGTGTTGTAAAGCATGCTTTAGTGAAATTAAGCACCATTTGCTTCAACACACATTTGCCAACGTGTAACAATGCTGTTTACGCCTCTTCTCTAAAAATCAGAGTTTCTATGGTCAATGAACTCCCTGAAAGCTTCTTCTGCAGCTGCCTGGTTTTGATAGCGTTTATTGTTCAAAAAGTTGTCAAAGTCCTTGAAAAATGAAAATATGTGTGAAAAAGGTCTGGGGAATAAGGTGGATGAGGCAGAACCTCGATTCCCAATTCGTTCGATTTTTGGATCGTCATCCTTGACAGGTCTCATAACACCGATTTTGTTGATCTTCAATCAATTCATGCGGAACCCACTTATCCAACTTTTCGTCTTTCCAATAGCACTCAGGTAGTTGACAATGCTTGGTTTGATTGTGCCTAGCTTTTCTGCGAGCTCACGTACTGTTGTGGGAGGGTCTGTCTCATCTGTTTCTCTTAATGTGTTTTCATCTAAGGATGGTTTTCTTCCACGACCTTTGTGGTCTTCAAAACATTCAGCCATGGTTGATGTTCCGTGTAGTTTTGGTAGTTCTTCGTTCAAGTTTGAAGCCCTAGAGGAAAATCAGACGAAAGTCCTTTTTATCCATGCTGCTTTAGGAGCTGCAAAACTTACTCTGAGTAGAGTTGAAACAGTAAACAATTAACACACCTTGTAAGCGATAAACGTTGGATTAAACCAACCAACCGACAAAAAGTTACTCAATATTCAGCTTCTAAATGTCATCGCAAGAATTCCGACATTTATTTCTGGACAACCTAATAGCAAGAAGTATCTTTATTATAAGATTTAAATATAACGATGGTTGTTAGAAGGACCTTGCTTATTTGCTTTAAATATAACTTTAATAACTAGAAAGACTATCATATGTGCATTTCTTTCGTTGTATCTTTTCACAAAGATTGTAAATTGGTCATGATGAAGTAAATGTTACATTCGCTAAGCTACGTATACCTATACCCAATTTGTTACTGTATATCAGATTTATATGTTCTTTTATGGTTTTTTTCTGATCGCCTAATGGTTAATTTAAAACTGCATCTAGGTCACGTAAAATTCATACAGAACAAAATTGCAGATTTATTATTAAAACTTAAATGAAATACTTTAGTATAAGGTAATTAGGTTGTAATGGAAGTATTATATATAAAAATATGGTACATATTCTAAATGTCATTCTGTTAGACCTACAGTTTCGAATAGAGTTACCAGTAATTATGAATTAGCTGTTTTTGGTTAACTTCCTAATTAATATATAAATAGAGATTACCTTGATTTTTCTAATGAAACGTAACACTTCCGTGTTGACAAAAATGTTATTGTGTAAGTTTTGATGTAGAAGTGCAGAATGTTTGTGTATTCCTATTTCTTTAGAAGAGACATTACAACTAGCATTGTCCCTTTTCTGTCAGATGACGATATTATAGGAAGGTTTCGTGGGTACGTTTTTCAGAAGTTATTAAGATTTACCCCAAAGGAATCCATTTTTTATTTAACAACATTTTATATGACAAACTTGCAATGAGATCAAGTTTAACCCCTCACTTATCAACATGTTCTTTTATTACATACTGTGGAAAACACTCCCTCAAACTTTAAGCCTATGTTATTATCTTGAATGATCCAAAAGAAGTCGATCAGTTATTGAAATGTCTTAATGAACTTAATAATATACGGTTCACAGTAGAATATGATTAGGTCTACCAATTTGCTTTTCTTGTCACATTAGTACTCAAAAATAATAGAAAGTGTGAATTTGAAGAGTACCACAAAACGTTACTGGTTTTTACTTTAATTTTGACAGTTTATTCCAGAATAGTTCAAAAGAAGTCTAATTACACTGATTTTCCGTAGAGCTCACAAATGCATTAAAAAAGTAGAATTATTTTCATAAAGAGCTCGAACACATTAAGACTTTTGAAACAAAGTGACTTCCCAAATTAAATATTTGATAATATTATACTTAATTACATTAGTAAAGTAAAACTTCCTAAATAGCTTGAATGGAACGTTTCTAAACAATCTTTGCAAATAACATTACTACAATACTGGCAAACATTTATAAAGTGTGGAAAAATCAGTTGTGTAAACCTTTTCCTAAATTCCGTAGATCCAATTAAGAACTACCTTTGGAACTTGAAGGTAGATTTCGGCATTTGGTCTGATTCAAGGATAAAACATATTTGAACACAACTAATGTAGTATGCGAATTTAAGTTTTTTGTAGGCATTTCTAGGTATATCGGATCAGCAAGAAGGCGGTTAGAAACACTGGAAAGAACACGCAAATTTGATGACTAATAGTGAATCGAATCTACATAACTTCGTGCTCGGCGAATGTTACGTAATGATACTTCACAGTTATTTTTTTTTAAAAACTGCGACAGGAAGCGATGAAAGAAAACTGCTAACATAAACGACTCTAATTAATAGACTGAGACCGTAGCTCAGTGAAGTACGTTAAACAGTCAGTTAACTGTTCCCAATAATAGTTAAAAGTACCTTGAAAACAATATTTAGGTGTAACAACAATAGCTAAAAGTATCTCGATGATCATGCATGACGGCCAGAGATGAACAATAACTTGGAGGTGTTTTATCTCCCCCATCACCTCAATAGACTGAAAAAAAAAGGGGTTAATATAATCTATGCAATCTTATAAGTAAATATTACTGTTCATAATTCAATTAGTCGACAGTGGATGTCGCTAGTTTTTCAGCGCAAAACTGCACAATGGGCTAATCTGCACTCTGCCCACTCCAGAAAACTGAGCCCCGGATTTTAGCATTTGTAATTAGACACCAGTGAGCACGAGCAAAAAAGAACTCCAAAGTTTCGTATAACAAGTCTATAGCTGGACGCTCCCAAAGAGGATAGAATAACTTACTATTTTTAAAAACAACAGCAGAGAACCTTGTCCATAGTTCTGATAGAAGATTAATGTATTGATTCCAAGCTTTAAATATGCAAAATAGAACTTAACTGTCTTGATTCCTCGTATAGTCCTAAAAATAGTATTGCTATTTATTTATCCTATAACCTATTTTTCTTATAAAGATCGCAACGAGACCGGAGTAACTTTAAGAAAACAAAAACAACTACGATTACACTCAAATGATATGTGAATTTATTAAGTTGAAGCTACTGACAAAGTTGGTAGGAGAGTTATTTTTGTTTTAAGTTAAGCACATAGGTACACAATAGACTCTCGGGTATCGAAACCCGTTTCCTAGCGTCTTAATTCCAGGCATACTACTGTTACACTGGGAGGCAACAAAAACAGTCACGTATATTTTATTTTTATTTTTATTCGGGTTATATTACACGTATACACCCAGTGGCTCAGAGGAAAGTTTGTGAGCTTACGACTCTAAATATCTAATTTCGATACCCGTGGCGGCACAGCAGAGTACATATAAGCAAGATTAAGTTGCATTTACGATAAACTTCGTGATAAGAGAAAATCTCTGCACACACTAGAGCAAGAAAACACAACCTCTTCACAAAAACGAAGTTTGATTTACCTATGACCAAGTATACATTATTTTCACGCATCATAAGATACCATTATTGTCATGGTAGATATCACTTTACGACGCACAGGGCGTTCACTGTCACTGTTGAATTTATTTAGCGCTCGGCTCGTGTGCAGCGTACGTGAATTGAAAGGCTGTCTGTTTAATCATATAGTTTTTCATCTTCTTCAAAAGAATTTAATTGAATAACGAGCAGTAAACATACGTGCAGTCAAGCATGATATTCTTTGTTGAGAGAATAAAACATTGTTTCTCGTTCTGATCGAAAAAAACACACATTGCGATTAAGCGTTTTTGTTTTGTTTTTCTAATAAAGGAAAGTTTAATCATCAACAAATGGAAGACTATTAAAGATTGCGGTGCAAATTTATTCAGGGCACACGCGAAGAAGAATGATTCCCCTGAGATATATGGATGTGTGTGTGTGTATGTGTAGAGGAGCTCTTGCCTTCTACGGATCCTCCTTATATATCCCTGGGGAAGAAACTAAAAAGTAGAGAGTTCGTCGGAATAAACTGCACAAATTTGGAATTATTCAAATATCTTGCTGTGCGTAACTAAAACCTCTATTCACTGATAGCTAGCCCCCTGAGGTCCTGTATAGCATGTAAAGTAGGTTTTAACAATTGAAAATTCACCAAGACATTGGCGTCTTATTCTGGGCTTCTTAAGCACATCAATTCAGCTATTGATTTAGATTTTCTTTTTCGAGAAAACATCTGTTTACACAAAATGAGATAAAATTAAAAACAAATTATATCTCAGATAATTTACTTATATTACTGTAAAGTTTAATAATATTTAAAGAAATTCATAAGGATAAACAAAAATGTTAATTTGGATTGTTTTCAACATTATCTTTTCCTTATAAATATAAATAAATAGTATGCTTACTTCTTTTACTGTTTTCCTTTTATATACTTCTATGGTATGTATCTATATACATACACATATATTCATAATATAGGCAAAAATCTCATGTTATATCAATGTTTTTGCTAGCGAAATTGTGAATGTGATTTGTTCTATAAATTCATTTGCTGCAATGATTGATTGGACACACCCCCACTAGGGGTTAAGGGGGCGGAGCTGTCTGTCGTTAGAAAAGGTGGTTGGCTTGTAGGGTGTGACCAGGCGTTGAATAATTCTCTATTATTATCTAATTCTGATGTTAACTCGGACTCAAATGACCAGACAGACAAGGTAGTTTACGTCATTCGCGATTCTACTATTTTAAAATAATGTGGGATCATGAAACTGCACATATGTTGTGTCATAAAGTATGTTTAATTACAAATGTGTCGATAAAAAGAACAAAAAGTTGTTTTTTTGTATGTGTGTGTTCGGTTACAAGTTTACTTGCAGGAAATAATTTTCTTTAAAATATTTCCTTTCGTATCTACTTTACTTGGTTTAATTTCTAACTAGTTAGTGTTTTATTTAGTCTTCAGAACACGGATAACTTATTGTGCAACTTTGTGCTTTAAAGAGATAAACCATGGTGGTGACGAGTTATCACATCTGGATCTTCAAGGAATACCTCTATTCTGGCTCTCTCTCTTACTCACACTCACTCTCATAAACACTTTATCTATTTTTCTTCCTCTCTCTCTCTGTATATATATATAATTGTGGAATTTATTGGTTAGTACAAAGCATCATGCAAATAGAATGCTACCAAACTGTGTTAGACAAAATCAGTAAACATACGTTGTTATGAGATGTCGAGTGTTTAAAATGGAAAAAGTTTGGTTGCCTGACTCTCCTGAAATCAGAGGAAAATTTTATGTCTGGTATTTGTATCTCTAGAGTGTTTTTAAAACTGTTTATGTTAAACATGAATTCTGGTAGGAATTAATTTCATGAATCCGAATACTTTTTCATGAATATATAACTGAGAATAGTAAATAGTCTTAGTGTTTATGGAAGAAGAAAATAGCATTCAGAAAGAAGTCATTTTTAGGACATGTGTGTTAAATTATTTCCGTTATGTACACATTAAATATTTCAAGAAATAAAAACATCCAAAACTAAAACACACAAGTAAACTGTTAGAATTACACAATCTATTTTCGTTGGTCAGTAATTATTACTGTTTCTGTAAATTACACCATATAATAAATAGTTTAGTTTTAAATAAAACTATTTCGCAGTTGTTTGAACTTAAGAAAATGAGACGTGTGAAGCAAGTTTGCATCCTAATTCTTATTATAAGTAATTCTATGAACCTACGAGTATAATAAAAAAAAAAGCAACAATATAAACAACTACGTTTGCAAATGTTCAGACTTAGTGGATATTATGGACACTTGTTGTGGGCAAAAGTTAAACCTAGTTCAGTAGCGACTGTAGAGTTAAGCACTGTTATTAGCTGGTTCATTTGTATGAAATGTATATATTCACCACACCCTTCTTTGACGGTGGCCCTCATACAGTTATTACAAGCCAGTAGAGGGACAGAACAATGACCAGATCGTTTAAGCTCATTGGTTAAGCTGCAGTTTTGTTAATTGATTCTATGTTTTTCAGTCAGTCTCGTTATGGTAATCAATAAGCAAGGTATGCGACGTGAACTTGTTTTATTATGTTTTGTTACAATAGTTCTAAAGCTCAGTTATGGGTTTTCGTAAGTTCGCTCACTTTTTTCATCTAACTTACGTTGGCTTTCAGTTTATCTGTATACTTGATTCCAGAGTTAAATAAAGATTTTTTTTTTTTTTTTTTATACATGCGCAGTTCTTCATTTCGTCATACATACCTTTCATCCAATCGTGGTATTGTCGGTATTGACAACCTACTATTCATCTTGAATCAAGTTGCCAAACGTGTCCACATACATTTATGATATACCGGGAAATGCCCATAATTCTCATTCGTTTAAACAGATGTATCTTTAGACTAAGTATTTGATATTTTCGAAATTTATCATGCTGTAAAAATTCGTGTGAAATACTCGTACCTCCATCACTGAACTAAACATAACTGCTCTAAATTAGAACGTTTTTATTTTTTAAATGTTGAAAACCTAATGCCTAAGAGCAGAGAAATACTATTTCTGAATGTTTGAATATATTAAAACATGTTTAGAGATAACATAGTTTAGTTTTGTACTGCACATATATAATGTTCAACACAAACTGGATTTGAGATAGTTATGCATGTACAAACGTTTCCACATTTCTTGATCGAACAATACCAAACTAGACACAGTGATATAGGATGACACGAGGAAAATCATGAGAGTGATTGGATTCCAAGTATTATTTCAGTTGATAGAATTCTTGAAAACAGTTTGTTTTCCTTTTCAGTAATGGTGCTTTTAGACGTTTTATTGCACTTTTAATGTTAATCATGTTAAAAAAATAGAAGCACAATTTCCTATCCGTTGTTACAAACGAGTTCCTGTTTCACCTGTCCAACGAACGTGTGTTCCATGTATCTGAATAAATAAACTTCACTACATGTGTCTGTTCCTTATACGTTTCTTCATTTCTTGATCAACCAACACTAAACGTAACAATGATATAAAATGACATCAGAAAAATCATGAGAGTGTTTGGACCCCAATTAATTTCATGTTGATATGATTCTTGAAAACACTATCTTTTTCTTTCAGTATTGATACTTTTATTTCACTTTTAATGTTAATTATGTTAAGACAAATATTAGAAGCACAACTTCCTATCCGTTGTTACAAACGATTTTATATTTCACTTGTTCAACGGACGTGTGTTACAGCTTGTAGTGTTATAAACTTATATAATACAAGAGTTCGTCACTACAAATGCAAACATGTGCCTGACATCCTGCTTATATTAGGATCTGTGCTCATAATTATAGAGACTTGATATATTTTAAATTTAAATTTTATTCCTCTTGTTAAAACATTTATATTGGTAAAATTTATTTCATAATGATTTTTTATTCTTGTATTAATTTACAAATGACTTTTTTTTCTCCTAAAACTCTTGTTTTTACTTTTCTACCTATCTTTTGTACATAGTAACTATAATAATATCTTCAGATAATTTGGAAAACTATACCATCTATATGTTATTGATTACAAAATTATTTTCTTTGAAATGCCTCTATACTGACAGGTGACTTTTGAGTAATTTTCTATTGTATTTTTTAAACCATGTTGGGTACATACTTTCTTTCACTGACTGCATATGCATATGGTATTAAACAATAAATACAATGATTATTAGCACATGCATCACAAACTTTTGATTTTTCTTCCGTTATTTCACGACCAAAACTTTTAATTTTTGATTTAATCTCTTTTATTTTATTTCTCTCAGTTATTTTAGGATAAATATGTTTTTTTTTTATGCATGATTATTGTCACCAGTATATTTCATTATCTACATTTTTTTCCGAATAAGTTTGTGAACCGAAATTAAACAGCTTTATCAAACACATTTTAATTTTTTATCAGACTCAAACCAGTTTAATAATATTTCATTGTGCTTTGATGTTCTGTATATTTTTGAATAAAATTAACACTTTTTATAATAGTTAGATTTGAAAATTTTTCTTGCCACATTATTTGTGCACCTTAAAATTTACGTTTTATGTTGTTTATTTAAATGTTTGATAATCATTGAATTGTTTATGATACTTAAACGTAAATATAACATAATCAACATACCTCCATTAAATATTCGGTGAGTTTAAAACTGTACTAAGAGTTTTGGGTTCTGCTTTAATTGTAATAACATAGACTTCAACACTGGAAATAGCGAACTATCCATTGCTATACCTTCTTTGTATATAAAACTGTTTTTAAAATTGAAAAGAAAAACATTAATTGGATTCCTTTAAAAGTGGGCCAGGCATGGCCAGATAGGTTAAGGCGTTCGACTCGTAATCTGAGGGTCACGCGTTTGAATCCCCATCACACCAAATTT
This sequence comes from Tachypleus tridentatus, assembly GCF_004210375.1. Taxonomy (NCBI): domain Eukaryota; kingdom Metazoa; phylum Arthropoda; class Merostomata; order Xiphosura; family Limulidae; genus Tachypleus; species Tachypleus tridentatus. The sequence continues at coordinate 52,370,411 of NC_134835.1, read as the reverse complement.
GCTCACCCTTTCATCCGTGGGGTGTTATAATCAATCCCACTATTCGTTGGTAAAAGATTAGCCCAAGAGCTGTTGTCTTCCCTCTAGTCTTACACTGCTAAATTGGGGTCGGCTAGCGCAGATAGCCCTCGTGTAGTTTTGCGCGAAATTCAAAACAAACAAACCGTTAAGAGTTATTTCAAAATTTCTCCCACAATTTGTAAAACAATTTGTATACTCTCTTCAGCACACATATTTCTGTATACATAGACACGACATCAAAACTACATAATTTTATCTTATTTTTCATGTTTTTTGAACCGTTTAGCCACGTCGTATGAATCAAGTGTAATTGTATTATTTCTGTTTATACACTTTGATACGTACATACTAAATGCATTCCTATTTTATAATTAAAATCAGCATAGGTTGGATGAATAGGTTGGTATAATTTTCCAAACATTCTGATTTATTTTTGTGGCACCTTACAGTTGGGAAATTCTTTCACATGCACCCCTTCAACTTAAATACAATTCTATAGTTCAAAGTTTTGGGCCTTTTAATTTTTTAAAATATTAATTTAGTTTATTTTCTTTTATTTAAGGTTTGTTGCTATATTCTTTAAAAATATTTCAGCTTCTAATATTTTCAAGCTTTTTCCTTTTATCGTAATATTCGACTATTAAAATTACGGTAACAAATACTTTGTACGGTTGTGTAATAAGTAATTCTTTACTGTTTTAAATTATATTTTAATAAATTGAGTACGATTTGTGTTACATTTTTTTCTTAAAGTTGTTTTCGTATTCTGTTTCAATACAATTGAACACTCATTTAGATACTCAATTATATTTTCAGCTTTTGCTATATTCGGAAAACAAAGTAGAGGGCTTGTAATTATTTCTCTTTTTGATAATTCTCTGTTTTATTCTTTATATATTTATATTTATTCTATTCAATTTTATTCACACTTTTCTTTGCTAAAATGAACTTTTCTTTTAAATTTCAAACGTACATTACACTTGTTGGGCGGAATTATTGCTAAATTTAGTTTTTTCGAGTACTGATATTTGTACAATAGTAAACTTTGTAGTCTTTAAATTAATAGCTTCGATCTCTTTTTATTGGCCCTCAGTGGGTCGGTAGTAAGCTTATGTATTTCCAACTTAAAATCCGGATATCAATTCACCTTGATGAACGAAGTGCAGATAACCTATTCTGTAGTTATGGATAAAATAAAATAAAAATCGTTTTTATTTTGTTGATTATTTTAGTTTTCTATTTTGTTGATTTGTGAGTTTTATATTCGCCAGGCTTGTAAGTTGCTTTTCTACTGCTATGTTTCTTTGTAGTCTCAGTAATGCAATTTCACTAACCGATTTTCCTCGAGCGTTTTTGCTATATACTTAAAATATTCTAAATGTTCAATTATATTATTAAGATGGTCATAATCCCCGAGTAATACTGCACTTAGTAAATTACTTATTCTTCATGTCAATTAACTTTATTTGGCTCTTCCTTGTTTTTTTTAAGTTAATTTTTGCTTTTACGACCTTATTTTTAGCCATTTTTATGCATATTTTATAGCTCTACATTCGTATTACTATTTTAATTGTTCAGATATTTTGAAATTAATCATTTCTCTTACAAACCTTTAAACTCACTTACATATGTTTAAGTTCTAAGTGTTGGGAATGTTTCATATTACCTTATAGCACTAGTTTTGATAATTTAACAGCTGTTTAACTTGATCATCTCTCCCTTTGCAGAAACATGGCTAGGTGGTTAGGGCGCTCGATTCGTAATATCAGAGTCGAGAGTTCGAATCTCCGTCACACCAAACGTGCTCGCCCTTTCAGTCGTGTGTGTGTTATTATGTGATGGTCAATCCCACTATTCGTTGGTAAAAGAATAGCTCAAGAATTTGCTGTGGGTGGTGATGACTAGCTGTCTTCCCTCTAGTCTTACACTGTTAAATTAGGGACGGCGACTACAGATAGCCCTCGTGTAGCTTTACGCAAAATTACAAAAACAAACAAACAAACCCTTTGTAGAAATTAAGCGTTATCTTAGTAAAGAAGTTTTAAATGTAGCCATTTTAAACTGTATTTAGAAGTATTAATTACCAATGTACTTCACAGTTGTTAATTTCAACAATTATTACCCGGCAATTTATTAAAACTAAAATATTTAAATAATATTATGATTAAATTTGCTGAAAAATTCCCACTTGAGAATTATATGTTTTCTAATCCGAAAACACCCTTGACCGTTCAATCTTAACAAAACTCACTTCTGTGCTATAAAGTTTGAATTACATAATCCAAGTAAGTTGTGACAAAGAAAAACTTCAAGAAATACGAACAAGGCTGTAACAATTATCATCTGGTAAAACGATTCTACTTGGAATAGTTATCTGTAGCAAAATATTGGTTGAACATTGTTTTATCGTATTTAGTATATTCAAGACGATATCTCTTAGAGGTAATATCCGATTTTGATGACTGTAGATTCTGCATACACAGAAGCTTCAGGTTTTTTTATTTTATATATCAGTAAATTGGTCAGACCTTTCTTACCAATACTGCTAACTGAGCAATTGAAGAATCTAGATATAACATGGGAATTATTTGATACGTAGCAATGTAAAGGCAAGCAAGCACAAATAAAGGAATTTAGCATGGATTTACATAATCTTTAACATGTATATGGCATTTACAGGATGTTGTGTTGTACTACTGCTGTAAATCCCCATTCCATCTATTTGGTCCATAGAGTTATAAGACAAGAGAATGTTCAGGTTTTGCCCAACACAAAGAATAGAAGGCACCAAAATATTACGTGCACTTGTGCTAACATTTGGCTGCGCACACGTAAAGAATGAAAGACGGATAGCTCTTGTAGAAGTTTCTTGTTTCTATTCCTAAATGAAGTCACAAAGTACATGTTTATGTACAACATTTTCGAATCGTCCCTCCTTAATAAGACATGTTTGATTGAAGATTTTACATATAATTTTTATTACCAGTAGCAACAGAACTCAATAAAGGTTAAAGCAAAATTTTTATAAGTGGAATATGAAACATGATTACACGAACCATTTTAAGTCCATTTATGTAGTAACTAACAATAAAAATTGAAAAAACAAATAATATTTTAACTACTAAAGGACGTCATTGTTTTAGTATATTTATGGAATAATTGGTTTGTTTTGGATTTCGCGCAATTATACATGAGGGCAAGCTGTGCTAGTCGTCACAAATTTAGGGAAAGTAATTAGCCATCACCAATCACCGCCAACTCTTAGGCTTCTCTTTTACCAACGAATAGTGGGATTGACCGACACATAATAACGTCCCCACGGCTGAAAGGGTGAGCCTATTTGGGAGAATGAGGATTCGAACTCGCGCCCGTCAGATTGCGAGTCAAGCACCCTAAGCACATGGCCATGCTGGTTTTTTACATAAAAAAATATGCATTTTGAAAATAAATTTCGATATAAGAACTTGGATTTGTAAGATAAAGTAGCAACAGATCGACGCCTCTGGTCTTGAACAAGCTATAAAACTTACATATAAACACTAAAACGTAAGGTCTACATGAAACATTATATTTCATTCAATAGCAATAATAAAATATGTGGGCTAAACAAACAGTGGTGACCAACCAGCAGCAACCGACGTCATAAGCACGTTCGTTGTCCAGCACTTTGAACCAAAAAGCGAGATTGACTGAAAATGTGAAGCGTGTTCAGTTGCATTGTGCCCAAGGGCTTAGAACTTTCGATCCGTTGCCGAGCAGTAACTAGTAGACAACACGAGTACAATAATAATATTGATGAGTTTTAGACTTATTATTAGTTCTATCACATTGTAAAACAGTAAACCATGTTATCCACGTAGACTGGTTAAAGTTTACTCAGGTTTTTCACTAGGGCAGTTACCTTCTGAAATTTGCTAATAGTCTGACAACCTTTTACAATTCACTTCAAAATATTTTAATCTTTAATAAAATGATTCAGAACGATGAGCCATCATGTGCATATATGAATAACACTAAAGTTAATTTGTGAAATAATAACAGTAAATAATTAATGTTAAATTTAAATAAATAACATTGCATTATCAAATATTGCTCTTATTATGATTTGTAAAAGTCTTGAGAGAATAAGGTATAATAATTATAACTAAGTTACTTGATCTAGTTTCTATAAAAATTTATTGTTCATGTAACTGATCCTACAAACAACGCCTTCTCCATGGTTATATACGTTGTATTCTATCCGGTCTGATGAGACCTGTTATTACGCGAAAAACCTCAGCAGCACTGAATATAACGGAAATATGTGAGTATCATATCGTTGCATATTTTTCTTGCCTTCATTTCTAGGTTCTTAGAATAGCAGTATTCAGTTTCTACCCGTTGACAGTTGATTTGATAAGGAACTAATATAGGAAATTAATTAAACGATTAACATTGTGTTTGATTATCCTTGCCTGACGCATGTATTTGGTCTTAAATCATTTATTATACGTCAAATTGTATTCTCAATTGAGTATTAAAACTTTAATTAAAATAAAGTACAACGTTTTGACCTTTTTAGGTCATCTACGCGTTAACAAAGAGAGTTTACAAAAATAAAATAATATGGTGCAGTTTACCATTGGATTTCATCAATTTACTAAGTTATAGTCTGATATTTAAAACATGTAATCATAAAATCTAAACGTATTTAAGTCCCAAGACTTTATTAGGGTCACTTAAATATTAAAATAACTGCATACAAAACTTGGTTTTTTATGTGCATTTTTATTTTAATACTAGTTAATGCTACCTAACTTTAATTAAATTAATGAATTTAAATAGGTAATGGAGGGCATAATAACGTTTCCACTTTCTTCAATCGTTATGCTTCTGGGTTTATCTGGTTTTTTAAATTTCTCTTTATACACAAGTGATTTTCATAGTTTTATATATTCTTTTTATTTACAAAAAATCTTACAACAGTTAATAATTTATCAATAAGATGGTTGAACACTTTTCAAGTAATTTCTGGTCGAAATAACAAAGAATAACAGTCTAGAGTGCAGAAGACTCTCTTTTTAAATAACGATTAATAACCGTTTAGAATATAGAAAACTCTCCTTACAAATAACGACAAGTAACAATTTAGAATGTAGGAAACTCTCCTTACAAATCACGATTAGTAACAGTTTAGAATGTAGAAAACTCTCTTTACAAACAACGATTAGTAACAATTTAGGATGTAGAAAACTTTCCTTATAAATAACGATTAGTAACAGTTTAGAATGTAAAAAACTCTCCTTTTAAATAACGATTAGTAACAGTTTAGAATGTAGAAAACTCTCTTTACAAATAACGATTAGTAACAGTTTAGAATGTAGAAAACTCTCTGTTTAAATAACGATTGGTAACAGTTTAGAATGTTGAAAACTCTCCTTACAAGTAACGACAAGTAACAATTTAGAATGTAGAAAACTCTCTTTTTAAATAACGATTAGTAACAATTTAGGATGTAGAAAACTTTCCTTACAAATAACGATTAGTAACAATTTAGGATGTAGAAAACTTTCCTTATAAATAACGATTAGTAACAGTTTAGAATGTAAAAAACTCTCTTTTTAAATAACGATTAGTAACAATTTAGAATGTAGAAAACTCTCTTTACAAATAACGGTTAGTAACAGTTTAGAATGTTGAAAACTCTCCTTACAAGTAACGACAAGTAACGACAAGTAACAATTTAGAATGTAGAAAACTCTCTTTTTAAATAACGATTAGTAACAGTTTAGAATGTAGAAAACTCTCCTTACAAATAACGAAAAGTAACAATTTAGGATGTAGAAAACTTTCCTTACAAATAACGATTAGTAACAGTTTAGAATGGTGAGGAACATTCCTTGCAAATAACAATTAGTAACAGTTCATAATGTAGAAAACACTGCTCACTAATAAATCAAAAGGCATTCGACAACCGTGTCGTGACCTTTGGTGAGATGAAAACAGAGCAGTTCGTTTATGCAAGCTCGCAAGGGATTCCTGTAATTTGTAATGATGTGATCATTATAAACGTTAATCCAAGAAAACAAACTAAAACACAATTTCGGAGTAAATTCAGCAAGACTGAAGAATGCTTTAAATATTATCATACCAATGAGAATTAGAAAAGTCAACAGACATGTTTTGCCCCTACCCTGAGGGTTTGAGTGTATACTGTCACTGTAATTAAATATGACTGATTTCGCAGTAAGTGCAATCACCAGGTCTAATTCTTCACAAATATATATAAGTGTAGGTAAATAGCTATCTGCTTATATTAACTCATGTAATCGCATTTTTTCAACGTATTTTTGGTTGAGTTGTTAATATTTGTAAAGAACAGAACTATAAGAATTTTACGTGATTTCAGTTAATACTCATAAATTGAAAAAAGAATAAAATAGTAGTGATTTTTATGTCTTAACGTATGTAGAATATTTTAATAAACCTTCTTTCCGTCAATATAATTGTATTCTTCATTTTTTTACAATATATAAAAGTTCTTTAACTTTATTCGTAATTTATACCACTTTATGAGAATGGTTAGCATATCTTAGCACATAAACCTGACGCCACGGCCACAATGTTTGATACGTATATGTATTTGGTTAACGTAGAATTTCCAACCATAAAACTGTACAATGCAGTCTCGAGAAACGAATTATTGAATGTTAATTTTACAGCTCTTTATGAGGAAAGATATTTGTATGGTGATATAAAAAGATATATGAATGAACACTGAAACATGCCAATTTCGAACAAGAACATCTATAACGCCCCTTCAGATGTTGGGCGTTATAAGTAAAGATCAATCCTGCTTTTCGTTGGTAAAAGATGGCGTTGGGTGGTGATATCTAGCTTCCTTCCCTCTAGTTTTTCACTACTAAATTAGGGACGTCTAGTACTGATAACCCTCCTGTAACTTTGCTCGAAATGTGACACAAATCAAACAATCAATAATTTGGTGAATAACATCAGCGAAAGCAAATAAGTTCACCTAAATGAAGATGTAAAATTATTCTGCCACACCCAGATCTACCACTAGAAAGTCTTGAAGATAACGTCATAACACTCTAACATTTATCTCTGCTATACTGGATATCAATGGAAGGTTATTGGAAAGTTTGTGAAAAATTTTTAATCATAAATACACCTTTCCATCCTTTGCAGATATTTGTTATAATGAAAATTGTAGTGTCAGAGAGAGTACGGTGGAAGAAGAATTAGTTTCAAAGACAGTACTGAACATGAAACATCGCTTCATATTAATACAGTTAACCCTCCGTACAAGTTATGCACTATTATTTTTATAAAATTGAGACTTATCCAATTAAAATAATACGATGTTAAAAGCACAATTTTACTAGCCATTTGTATATTTTTTAATTAATAGTTTTTGACTACACGAGTCAGATGTTAACATAATTGCTATTGCATAAAAGTTTTAACTTCATACAATAATATAATATATGTCAAAATCTTTGTTTTTCACTGGTACTAACCTTTACATCATAGTGTATTATTTAAACAGTTTTCACATATGTATGAAGAATAACAATTATTTTGTACTATGTTTACCTTACGTTGTAGAACTTCCTCTGATATTCATTTACCTACCGAGTATTCAAATATTTATATTTGAAATAACGATTACGTTTATCGTTACAGAGTAAATACTAATTTCATTACGATTTGAGTTAATAAAACGTTTGTTATTATTATTTATCATAAAGATATTACCCCGTCATTTGAATTCCAAATTTTGCATCAACAATTAAAAAGCTGAAAACTGAAACTTTTCGTTCCACGGGAAGGTGTTTCATCCTCAAAGGTTTCACCAATCAAACACTTTTATTCAAACATTGGCAAATAATGGATCTTATAAGCGTGGCAAACTAATTAGCATAGCTTAATAAGTCAGCAAATTTATTTTCTTAATAACAACTAAAACTGAATATTTTAGTATTGTAGAAAAATAAATTTAGTTGATTAAATCATAAGCTTCCTGAGTCGGAGGTTTGAAACCCACCGCGCTGAGTTCACAAAAATAAGTACAATTTGTAAACTATCGAGGAAAAAAAAGATTGTCCACGAAACACAAAGAAGAATAATCCACAAACATATAAAACGATTCAGAAGGTTGAGAACATCTGTAACAAGGCATTAATTACAATCATTATTTTTATTAGTGGCTGAAATTATATAAGTAAAAATTATCTTCTTCAACCTTCTAAGTATGATAATGTTATAGTTATTACACCGTTGATGTTTAATATTACATCTGAACCTAATAATTGTGTAGCCTTATTACATCAGCTGTTATAACATACTTTTAAATCAAAGTTATGGTAATCTTCGGCTTTGTATAGTTAATAACTTTGATAATAGATATAGTAGCTAACAGGTGATAACAAGTAAGCATGTCTTTGGTTGAATGTAAACAGTGAAATATTGCAAATCACTGTTAAACATGCGATGCCAAAGACCATAAAATACGATATCTGTATGCTCCCAGTAATAACCTGCTGGTTAAAAGTTGTGGTTTTAAATTCCGGTAATATAGTGTATTTCTCGCTATGATATAGTGGGATTATTTTTAGGTAATACTTCTAGCTTCATTTTATTGGAAGTTCTTTTTTTATCGTATTTTTTTTAAAAGAATAGACGTTTCTCCTTCAGAATATTAAAAGACATTAAGATGGAAATGTTAAGCAATTATTCGAACTATGAACAAATAATGTCAAATACCATCGCATAAAATAATTAAAAACAATAAAAACAACAAAGATATAACCCAATCGGAGTCTTCTATATGCTATCACGAACTTAAGTGGTTAAATTGAAACGTTGAGCCATTTCGCACATGTTTTAGCGATATCCCAAGCCCTCTTTAACGTGTTATTCACTTTTCTGGCTTTCACTGAATATTTAAACTTTTCGTTTGCGGAGTGCTTGTTAAAAAGCACCGCCAAAAGTACATGATGGAATATTTTAAAATGAATGTGGTTTGAAATACAGAATGTAATAAAAAACACTTCAGTTAAAAAAATAGCTTTTTAGTGAAGGATCAGGTTCTGTATATTTTTAGAGGAAAAATGAGGAACACGAATACATTAAATTAAGTGATTCTTTCACGACTAACTAAGTCTTCCTTATATGTGGTTGTGTCAAGTATTTCATTTATTTCAAATGCGATTTTCAACAATGAGCATTTCATGCACTTCTGAATAAATATTTTACTGCTGGCCCCTGAGCAGCAGCAGTAGCAGGAAGGAAGGGGTGGAGACAAGTCATTTCAATAGTTGTTTTCTCATTATATTAGCTGACAGCTTAAGAACAATAAAATCGCACATAACTTCACTACAAGGTTGTATTTTGCGTTAATAACAAATATTATTTTATAGGGCGGCTCTGTGTCTGAAGAGGGGAGAGGAGTGGGAGGGGGCACGGGCGTGGCTCTTTATTGTGTTGGGTCACCTTGCACTAACCCTCGTTCCACAACTGAAGTACAACTCGGAATACAGATGACAGAAAACCTTTTCTATCTTCCAACGAGTTTTTCTTAACTGGATTAGCATCTCCTTTATATGTTCCTATTAACACACGCAAGTTAAAAAAAAAGTAGGTAAATTTTGTCCTACTGCATGGTACGATAATTATATTCTTCTAATATCTAAAAAACTATAAGTTAAACATAAGTTAAATATTATAACTAATGTTATATATATATATATACATCATCTAGAAACAGGAGTAAAAGACGTGCTTCATCTGAATTTGTAGAAATTATTTGTAACACCAAGTTTATCATAAAAAAAGGAAATTCGGAAGAGTTTAATGAACATTTCCAATATCTCTCTTACGTAGACTCGGCATGACTAGGTGGTTAGAGGGTTCGACTTACAATCTCAGGGTCGCGGGTTCGAATTCCTGTATCCGTGAGGACGTTACAATGTTACGATCAATTCCACTATTCTTTGGTAAAAGAATAGCCCAAGAGTTGGAGGTGGGTGGTGATGACTAATTACCTTCCCTCTAGTCTTACACTGCTAAATTAGGAACGACTAGCATAGATAGTCCTCGTGTAGTTTTGAGCGAAATCGAAAACAGACCTAATCTCTGTTTTATAGTTACTAATCCAAAGTTAATACAAAATACGTTTATTGGTACAGTTTCAATTTCAGAAACAGTTTTCTCTTGTTACTTGTTCAACTTCTAGTCAATAAATTCAGGCTAATCGTATTTAAAGGAAAAATATATATATATGTATACAAGTTTATCTGTTTACTATATTTTCATACCCCATCAGCTAAACCTGTTTACGATGTTGTACTTAGTTACAAAAGCAAATCCTTCTTCTAATGAGGCGTTGAAGCAAAAACGACAAAAGTGGTTTTTGCGTTTTTGAAGAGTCGTGCCCAAATTCTTAATGCATGAAGCCCACATTGCTAATAGAGCTAAATTCACTTTGTGATCAGTTTTCTGTAACTGATTGAAATAAGACCAACATCCAAATGAGCATCGAAAATTGTTGTATTTCAAGTAACTATTTACGTTATCTTAGCAACTAAAAAAAAAATTCTGTCGGAAACCCCGTGAGGACATTATCAGCACCAGGAAGAACAGATAAATGTGCCTTCTGTCGTCCACCATAATTCATTCTAATGAGTGATACAAACGTGTGATTACACTGGTTTCTTGGGAAGAAATGACACAACCCTATCTAATTCTTCAGATTAGGTGATTTAATACACAACCATCTGACTTAAAAGGAAAAAAAAACTGTTTGTACGAAGTTCAAATCTATAGGTGATTAGTAGAAAATGTTAGCAGAAAACTTCTCTTTTACGTTTCAAATGACTTACTAAGTTATTTTTTTCCTCAGCTTAAAATATCACATTGTTGTGTACAGTGATTGAGTTAATTGTTATTCCAAGAAAATGGAACCGGTGACAACTAATCAGCATACATTTTTTTTTTTTTCAAAAGTAACAGGCCCTGCATAGCCAGGTGATTAGAGTACTCGACTAGCAATCTGAGAGTCGTAAGTTCGAATCCCCGTTACATCAAACATGCTTGCTCTTGCAGCCATGGTTACATTATAATGTAACGGTCAATCCCACTATTCGCTGATCAAAGAGTAACCCAAGAGTTGGTGGTGGATGGTGATAACTAGCTGCCCTCCCTCTAGCCTTAACTGCTAAATTAGGGACAGGTAGTGCAGATAGTCCTCTGCAGTTTTATGCGAAATTCAAAATAACCAATTTAAAAAAATTAAAGGATTTTTGACGATTATTCTGTTTTTTTACAGTTTATTTGTTATGTGTAATTAAATGATACTATGTTACGCTATTAAGTGTTAATACAGGAGAATTCACCATTTGGTTTTAGTTTTAAAAAATGAGTATAACTCGGTTTGAAGTTAAGCAAAAACTGCACAATGGGCTGTTTGTGTTCTGCCCATCATGGGTTTTGATACACAGCTTCTAGCGTTGTAAGTCTGTAAGCACACCAATGTGACACTGCGGGGGGCAGGTTTATAAATACGATTGAGTAGGAGTAAAAGAGAACTCGTTTCCTTCTCATGGTTTCCTACGCTATTCGTACCATAGACAACCCACAATCCTCAGAATTATTCATGTAATATAACAATATGTATAACGTTTTGTTTTATTATAGTGTCAGAACGCATTCTTATAGTATTTTGCAAATGTTCAATTTGGTAAGCCCTCTAGTGGAACAGTGGTAAGTTTGCAGACTTACAATTCTAAAACACGTAGTTAAATTTCTTGCGGTAGACACAGCTTAATGTGGCTTTGCTGTAAAAATAAACAAGAAATAGAAGAAAAGCGAATCATTTGTACCATTTACTACTGTTTTGTATAGGAGTCTTTTGTTTTACACAGAGCCTTACACGTTGTTTTTCGTGTTTTCATACATTTTATCAATGACAATTGTGAAATATTTTTCCAAATGTTCTGTCTTATTTTCTACAATTCAGCTAATTCGACTATTGCCTTTTGACATTTTCAGTTTGTATATAAGCCAATACAGCCTTTTAAATGTTTATGTTTGGAACTTACGCATTGTTTTCGTTGTCCTATTTATCATTTAATTTCATTTTGCTGTACGCTTGGAATCATTGCATTGAATGAAGATGAATCCCAGCTTCATGAATCGTGTTCCAAAGGAACAACATGATGAATCAGTGTCTGCTGTAGTTGTCGGTAGTCAAGGTGACATAATCTGTTTGTAGATCATCACCGTATTAACTGAGATGCAGCCTCAAACTTTTACTACCTCACTACTCCCAATAATTCACTGTAGATGTTGTATTCATTAACAATGATATCTTTCTCTGACCTCCATCAAACAACCTGTTTTTGATTGTTACAAACATTTCGAATATGGATTTACTTGTAAATAGAACATGTTTCTAGCTTTACCCATTCCACTGTTTATGGTAAACACCCAATTTAATCATTTGATTTGGTTACTTTCTTTCAACAGCCGTTTTCGAGTTGTTATAGCTACATGTCTGTTTACCTCGTACAAATATAGTCTGAGATATTCAATATCACTTTTCAAAATTTCAGTTTTCTATTTCCTACAGTTTCTAGTGAAAACTGTTTTCATGTAATATCCTAGACAAGCTAGAAATGTGGTTTCTACATATCTCTAAGGTGATATTTCAGTTCTAGAATTAAGATTGCATTACATAATTGTTACTTTGCAAAGTATGACTGCTTGTTCTTTTATATGCTTTGTACTTTTGAGGTACTTTCTAATTGATTGAATGACAGCTAATCATGGCGTAAACTATCAGCACGTGACTGATCGACTAATTTTCACACGCTAAATAGGTGGTATTCTTGTAATATTTGCCACTTATACTATTTTCTCTTACCATTTACATATGTATTTCAATACTATATAAATAAGAATGAATAATTATTCCGACTTTGTTTTCTGTTTACACAGAAATATATAACTTTATGAAGCCATTATTCTGTTCTGATATGAAGGAGATAAATCAATCAGTGGAAATATATTTATTCACAGCTACTCACGTTAACATACACAGAGAAGTTTTATGAAAATTTATACCTTAATTTTCATTACGTTTGACATATTTATTGAACTTTTATCCCGCTACGTCACCATTCCAACGAGAAGCTAATGTATGAATCAGTATATATATATGTTCAACAGGTCATTCACTTATTCTATGTAATTTCTGTGTTTATGTTTAGCTTTCTGGTTGGTTTGGAGAGGTTATTGATCTTTCATATTTTACATTCACGAGTCTCATGAATACGTATAGAGCTTCAATACATTGTGAATCAGGGCGAATTACATTTGTTTTACTATTACATCTCCTTCGACTTTATAAAGTTCACTGCAAACATTCATCCATCTACATGCATTTTACGGAGTTCGGTACACATAGCTTTGGTTTTGTATAAGTAGTTTTGTGAAGAAGACTAGAAATAAAAACACAATATCCATTTTCACACAATTATTCTTATTATAATTCGATATTTTGCCTTACAGCTTTTTCAGCGGTTTTATCTACAAAAAAAATTGTAATGAAATGTAACTTAATTATCGTATAAAATGGTTGTTTTTTTTTGTTTTTTGAATTTCGCACAAAGCTACTCGAGGGCTATCTGTGCTAGCCATCTCTAATTTAGCAGTGTTAGACTAGTCATCACCACCCACCGCCAAATCTTGGGCTACTCTTTTACCAACGAATAGTGGGGTTGACCGTCACAATATAACGCCCCCAGGGCTGAAAAGGGCGAGCATGTTTGGTGCGACCGGGATTCGAACCCACGATCCTCAGATTACGAGTCGAACGCCTTAACGCACTTGGCCATGCCGGGCCCGAATAAAATGGAATATAGTTTTGCGAGCATATTAAGAGTGCACATAAAGTAGATTTTCCAAGCAATATTAAATGTTTTATGCTGTTTAAAATCACGATATTTCTAACAATATACACAATGAATAATCTAAATAATAAATAAATTCATTATTTTAGGATAGGATGGAACCCATTTTATAAGTTTGTGCTCAAGGAAAACTGACTATAAAAAAAAGTAAGCGGCTTATTAGAGGTACACTCTTAATATTTTGTGTTTGATGATATAGCATATACAAAACATAAGATAATTTGTTGAAGATGCCAAAAGACACGCTGGATTTCTCTTTGGCAGGATCTATGGGGCATTGATATCATTATACTAAAGCTCTATCTCTGTATTAAAATAAAACAATACAAATTTTCACAGAAAAAAATGTTAAAATCTTACACAAATATTTTTTACTCATGAGATACGATAGAAATGATATTTTCAACTGCTGTTGTTTGAGAGTCTTCTTACATGAAGAAGCAATGTACAAGCTATATCTTCAACGTTGGTGAAGTATGTAATAATCATTGACGTTTCTGTTAATACAATATTTTTTTATTTGTTGAACTTTGCGCAAAGCTACTCGAGGGGTATAAAAGTGATCAACGTGAGGGTAGGTAGCTAGTCAACATCACTAACTCTAGGACTACTCTTTTATCAACAAGTAACATGATTGAATATCACATTATAACATCTGCAAGAGCAACCATCGTCAGTGGCAGGAGTAAAACTTGTAGATTGCGTATCGAGTTTCGTGTTAATATAAATCTTATAGTAATTCGACAACAAACAGAGAATTTTTCGTTATGAAACAGGGAAAAATATGACATAAAATCAGTCGGCAATTGGTGAGAAACAAAATGAAATATTAATAATGGAACTAAATTGGTAACTACGCTGTCGTAACTTCCAGCTCCTAATATACACAGCATAGTAGATATATATATGTGTGTGTGATTGTAGTAAAAAGTACATTTATTTATGTTCTATTATTAAGTTACCAAAGTATATTGGACATCTAATGAACAAAAAGTGTACTTAGCTCTAATATTTATTTTAATTTTTAACCGCCATATTCGTAAAATATTTCTCTACTCAATTCAACCAACATCAGTAATGAAAGAACTGCCGAAAATGTAAAGTTTTGTAATTTAGTAATGTTAAAGTGAAGTGCTATTGGTTGAAAATATCGTTTCTACTGTGACATAACAACAACTAAGCATATTAAACAACTGTTTTTTCTTTTCCTTTCTATTTACAAAGCGATGGGTGAGCATGATACTAGCAAACTTGTTGTTTGACGTGCTAACACTTGCTTCAATAGCTCATTTGTGGCTAAGTGGTAAGCTTGAGTGCTTGTAACTCTATAATTCGGAATCAATTCCAGAGGTTGGCAGTGCACAAATAGTTCATTGTGTAATTTTGTCTTAAGTTAAACTATAAATTGTTTCAATATGGTTGGTCAACGTTTTTCATTAAAAGGGTCAGCCGCTCTACTTCTACGATTGAATAAAAAGTCTCAATTCTACAAAGAATATATTTTTTTTAATTTCAAACAAAATTGTTGGAGTTTGTAATATCATTGCATTTGAAATGTTACGCTGTGGTATATTATATTTGTTCATAAGTTTAAATAATATATTATATTGTTATATAATATTAATTGATTATTTCTCAGAAGTACGAGCGATAGGCAGCATTTATTTAGTGCTTTAAATAAATAATCAAGTATTTAATAGTAAATATTACAGACTTTTAAGAAAACTAGTTTTAGAAAAGTCAACAGAACTTTAGTAAATCGAGCGTTTTCTTTCATAAGATGGTTTTATAAGAAAGCCACATGAGACAATCGGCTGGATCTTGGCGTTGTAAGTCCGTAAACTTACCATTGTCCCACTTGGTAACTCGTTCATAAGTAAAATGAGCTGAAGTTTGTAGTTTCGATGCTGAAGTCCAGATGCATATTTATTAAATTTGGCTATTGTTTTAGCGATAAAATATTTATAGTTATGGTCCTGAATGTAGAAGAGTCTTTCATATAAGCAGTGGCTAAATGAGAAAACTAGTAGCTGATTTTATTTTTATTTTATTTATTTTGTTTGATTTCTCAAGGATAAACGTCTTTAGCAAGATATTATGTTAATATATACTGAAACATACAGCAGAACTTACATAAATATGAAGAATAGAAAAATAAATTGGATAAAACAGATAAACAAATCTGTAGGGTGTCATGAGCCACTTAGTCATATAAGACATTTTGAGTTTAAAAGTTCAAGAACAAATGCATAGTAATCCCATGTAATTATACAATGTTTAAGTTTCACGAATGATACGACTTATAAGACTAGTATTCAAATAAAACTAGAATACACTACTGGTATAGTGAAAGTATTTTTTCTCTTTCTATTTTTCATAGGGCTATTGTAAGATGATACTTTAGATATGATTTAAAAGGTTATCTTGCGTGAGAAGACTATCAAAATTACTTGTTAAGCAGCTCCGAGATGATTAAGATTTTTCAGCATCCAGAAGGCAAGCAGCAAGAAAATGGCTACACAACTCCAGAAATATAATATCACCAAAGCGTATCGCTCTGGATAGAACCATAAAAATGTATTTGCACTGTCGTGTAGGTAGGTATTGCAGTGATTATGGGTGTAAATTATGGATGTCGATGAACTTAGGTGGTCCTGACACCTAAGCTGTTTAGGAACAGTGTACAATATTTTTTGTTTGTTTGTTTTGGAATTTCGCACAAAGCTACTCGAGGGCTATCTGTGCTAGCCGTCCCTAATTTAGCAGTGTAAGACTAGAGGGAAGGCAGCTAGTTATCACCACCCACCGCCAACTTTTGGGCTACTCTTTTACCAACGAATAGTGGGATTGACCGTCACATTATAACGCCCCCACGGCTGGGAGGGCGAGCATGTTTGGCGCGACTCGGGCGCGAACCCGCGACCCTCAGATTACGAAGCGCACGCCTTAACGCGCTAGGCCATGCCGGGACCAGTGTACAATAAGTGTGAAAATAAAAGGGGACCAAATATGGTAATTGCATCAGGTACTAGTAATATTCTTCTTATTAGAATCACTTTATCGCTTCCATAGTTTTTGATTTATGACATTTGTAAACGTTTGTATTTTTAGTATGAAAGTTTCACGGGTTCGAATCCCCGTCACACCAAAACATTCTCGCCGTAACATTATAATGTTACGGTAAATTCTACTATTCGTTGGTGAAAGAGTAGCCCAAGAGTTGGCGGCGGGTGATGATGACTAGCTGCCTTCCCTCTAGTTTTACACTGCTAAATTAGGGACGGCTAGGGCAGATAGCCCTCATGTAGCTTTGCGCAAAATTCAAATAAAAACAGTATGAAAATAGATATCATAGTGAAAACAAACTTGAGGAAATTGTTAAGGCAAAAAAAGAGTACTTGTTGTTGTTCTTCTCAAGTTGCCATTCTGTGTCATTGAAACCTGGCATCATTATGGCTAAGGATTCTGCTTGTTAATATATACAATACAGATAAAGACATACCTTGGGTAAAAACAGTAAATATTGTTTCGTTGTGTAGGTTTAGTTGAATGACTTATAGAAGTATGATGTTATTGGGGTATTTGGCTTACTAGATATAATTCATGTTGTTCGCGACAACTTGCTCACGACTACGCCATTAGATGTAACAACCAAACATTATTTGGGTAGTATTTGATGCTATTAAGTTCAAATTATGCTTTAAAACAAAGTGGTTTAGACGACTTATTACAAACTTTTATTTATACAAGGCAATGCATATTATCATGACAAATCAAACTTTAGTGTTTCTACAAAATGACTTTCTCAGGCACTAGCTAAGGACGTTGAGAATCTAGCAACTCAGTGTCACGTGAGACAATTATATGTAAAACCATAAACCATAGAACACTTCATAGTAACTATTCACAGTTGTATACTATCTGATTATTTTCAAAAGTGGACAGGTAGGTATCTACTTTGCCATCTACAATGGCTATATAATTTCTGCCGTCTGTGTGTTTAGACTCAAATAATGTAGTTTAGATTTTATACCAGAAGTGATTATATGAATTAGGACAATAGAACTTTTAGCTGGCCAACACACATTCTAAATCCCAGGGAACTATTTTTCTATAGCTATGTGTTATCATCTGCCCATGGAGCTACAAGTAAAATATTAAATATGTTAACGATCTTACGTCATTAAGGGAAGATAACAACATGCGCACCATGGTCTTGAGTGATGTAGTCAGCTTTCATCAGCCCAGCTATATCAAGGAGGAATTTCTTGGTCAGCAAAATGTCATGGGTATAAAGTAAGATAATTATACCTGTATGAGTGGTGTAACTTAAAAACAGCACAATAAAACCAAGTTTATCTTTTTAACATGATTGTGATTTTCCGATGATAAAAAATAAACCGAAGACAATATTCCTTTTTCAATACTCGCAGAGTTTTAATGTGCTGACATAATTGAAACTTAAATTTTAAACTTTAAAGAGCTGAATCATTTTTAAGTAAAAATAAAATAATATTTCATACACATGTAAAATATAAGTAAATAAAAACCTGTTAGGTACATGAATAGTTTTGCATACAAGTAATCTAAAAGTGAAGTAACACATAACTAAATAGAACACAATACTATCAAATATAAATGATATTGAAAGTAATAACACCCTAATTTTATTTGAATAAAATGGAAAACGAATTAAGTATCCTCTTTCACTTAAACGAATCAGACGTTTGATAATGCAGTCATTTATTTATAATTTTTTATTCTTTCAATATTACAAAATTTTCATTTTTCTGTTTCTTATGTATTTTCATTTAACACAAAGAAATACAATAAGCTAACTGTGAAATGGCAACTACAGGGATCGAAACCCGGTTTTTAACTTTATAACCTCACAGACTTATCTCTGAGCAATTAGGAGCACATAATATTGAAATAACACAGGCCTGCGACAGTTTTATTGTACTGAAATTCCTGTATGCTGAATCTGAAAATATCTATTTTTCTCCACATACAGATTTTTCATGAAACATCATATATACTTTTACATAAATGAATCATTTTTATTGAAAGCGGGTCGTATTTCATTATGTTTAAAATGTTGACAACTGACTACAGATTTCTCTAAATAATCGCGATGTAAAAGTTTTATAATCTTTCTAGAACCTACGAGAAAAACATTACCAGTACGTAAACAGTAAAAAAGAACTCATGACGTATCATTTCTGGATTGTATTTGTTTGTATGTGCACTTTTATATTATTTTTTTGTCTATATATTATTTATTTATCGCTATTGCAATAAGAGTTTGTGTAAATGACCCAAACGTATCCTCTTATACTTGCAGTAAATTTGTTGAAAAGAAACACAGACAAAACATTATAGAATTCGCCAGAAAAGCATATTACGCGTATTTTGGAATAAAACTAAGGGACCAAGATAAATCACGAGCTCCATACAAAGTTTCCATCATTTTTATCGAAGAATCGATACAGTGGATTACGGATAAGAAAAGTATTTGCCTTTTGGAATTCCAAAGATCTGGCGTGAGCCTAGAAACCGAGGAGAAAACTGCTATTTTTATTCAGGTAACAAACAAGGCTACAACACTCGAAATAAAAAGAAAATATCTTATCTACACCTGCAGTCTGCTATAAGACCTGTTGTTCATGAACCTGACGTACTTGTACCTTCTTCACCGGAGACCTTTGATACAGTTTCACTTGATTCTGAATCTGATGTCAGTAGGAATGATGATTGGGATTGTTTTCAGCCTGAAATATCTGGTGAACCATAACTTTTAACACAAGGTGAACTGGATGATTTGGGCTTTCTAAAGGATTCATTAATAGTTTTGGGGTCCAGACTTCAGGTCAAGAACTTGTTTTCTCCAGTCACGTGATTTTACTGGTACAGAAATTGTGAGAAATAATTTATACCATACTTTTGGCAAGAAGGTTAACCAGTTTATTACAACAATATTGCTGAATTAATACCAGTGCTAAGTAGGAGCTGCAGTCTATAAGCCGAATCAGTGGTGATGGTTCATTCCTTCCTTCAAAAGAAGTCTAGAAGATGTTATCTTTCACAATGGTAACATATACGCATATGTTTCTAGTGTTCATTTATTTCACTTGAAGGAAACGTACAAAAATCTCGAACTTTTTTAAAAAGATGAAATACAAAGAACATGGTTGACTACTATGTGGAAACTTAAAAGTCCTTTGTATGTTATACAAAGTTTCCACATTTTTTGTGTGAATGAGACTGCAGAGCACGAAATTATCACTGAAAAAAAAAGCAACGGCCACACAGAGTCGGTCTGATATCAAGAACGAAAAACATTGAACGTGAAAGTTTTAATGACACAAAGAAAGTACTATTACCTTCACTTCACACAAAACTGGGCTTGATGAACCAGTTTGTGAAGTTCATAGACAAAGATGGTGTGTGTGTGTTTTCTTAAAGCAAAACCACATCGGAGAAAGATTGTGACTATTTCAAGCATCCATGTTAGTAATTCCCAACGATTATTGTTGGGCATTAGATTAAAAAATTTACTTCGGATGAACAGTTCAAAAGGACAGTCAGGAAAGTTTAAAAAGAAGAGTGAATTGCGTTTACAGATATCATTGAGAAACGTTTTAGCAATTTTATAGTGAACGACAACGATACAAATTTCGAAGATATTGTCAATAACAATTATTTTTAAACAAACATAATAATAAAATTGTTCATTGGGGTAAACGAAATAATAATTATAAATTTATTATTAACCCTTTCCAGGTACAAATATATGATGCTAGATGGCAGCACGCTCAATTAATCGTTAGTGGGAATAATTTTACCAGGTATATGTTGAGTTAAGTACTTTTTATCAATGTTATTGTAGTTATTTTTGCTACTACTTTCTCTGTGCTATTTCATACACACACAATATATTTATAGATGTTCTAGACCAAACCATTTGATAGCATGCATTATACTTTTTTTTGTTATGAAACATCAATTACATCCGCTTGCGTAAGACTGAATAACCACTTGATTAAATTTTCTTGCTGAAACATATTGCGAGGCTGGAAAACGTCATCTTCCATCCTTTTTATTGATACCTTAAATTTATAAGCGCAATAAAATAAGTTTTATAAGCAACAAAAGTTCGTTTGGAACTAATTTTTAGTCATACCGTGAACGTGGCAGCTAAAAACTGATAATGTTTTACCTTTTCATAATAAGCACACAAATAAATTTTTTGTTCACAAATATTTTTTTTCTATATTTACACGCAAGCGTTTCTTCATTTAATTAGCATTGGTGTAGACAGAATATAACCAGAAATAACCTTCGTAATAATTATCAGTAAAAAATGTCACAATTATGTAGATGACAAACCATGACAAGGTAAAAGAAACAGTTAGAAGTAAACATATTTTTCTCATTGCCTCTAGTGAATTTTGTAACATCATAGTGTCTTGTAATTTGTAAAATATTTTAGGCCTCATTTGGACAATGTACATACACTGCTGGCCAAAATCTTAAAACCAATGAACATAAAGAAAAAATATGCATTTTGCGTTGTTACACTCAACCACTTATTTGAGTAAAGCTTCAAAAGATGTATATAAGTAAAGGGAAAATATAAATTAACAATTTTTTGGCATTTAATATGGAAAATGTAAACACTATGAAATTAGCCTAAATACTAGCTGGTCAAAAGTTTAAAACCATACTGAAACGAAGCGTTAATCGGTAAACACGTAACGAAATATAGTCATTTGTGTTCAAGCATTAGCGTTGTTAACATCTCCCACTGACATCTCCTGTGTTACATTGGATAAAAACATGGCAAAGGCTAAAAATTTGACAGAGTTTAAACGTGGCAGAATTGTCGAGCTGCAAAAGCAAAGTCTCTCTCAACGTGCCATCGCTGGTGAGATTGGGCGTGGTAAAACTGCTGTTGCAAATTTCTTAAAAGACCCTGAGGGATACGGAACGTGAAATTAAAAGTGGTCGGCCCAAGAAAATTTCACCGGCGTTGAGCAGTAGGATTCGACGGGTTGTCCAGCAAGACACCAGCCGATTGTCGAAACAGATTAAGACTATTACGGACGCAGAATGCAGCTCAAGAACAATAGGACGGCATCTATGAGAGAAAGGCTTTAAAAATCGTAAACGTCTTCAAAGGCCACGCCTTCTTCTACACCACGAAACAGTTCGGTTAAACTTTGCTTAGAAGCACCAAACATGGAACGTAGAAAAGTGGAAGAAGGTGTTGTTCTCTGATAAGAAAAAAATTACCCTAGATGGTCCAGATGGCTTCCAATGTTACTAGCACGATAACATTATTCCACAGGAGACATTTTCTACACGACACATCATGATCTCGGGTGCTTTCTCCTTTCATGGAATAATAGAGCTTTAGGTTATACAGAGGCGTCAAACAGCACCTGGCTACATTGGCATATTGGAGAGAGCATTCTTATTGACTGATGGTTCTCGCTTGTGTAAAAATGACTGGATCTTTCAGCAGGACAACGCTGCAATCCACAATGCCCGCAGGACAAAGGACTTTTTCATGGCAAATAACGTGATTCTTTTGGACCATCCAGCGTGTTCGCCCGAACTGAACCCCATTGAAAATGTTTGGGGGTGAATGGCAAGGGAATTCTATAGAAATGGACGTCAATTCCAAACAGGCATGTTCTTTGTGAAGCCATCTTCACCACTTGGAATAACATTCCAGTCAGCCTTCTGCAAACGCTTATATCGATCATGTCAAAGCGGATGTTTGAAGTTATTCGCAAGGACGGCCGTGCAACTCAGTACTGAGACCTGTTGTTGAGCATTTCCTACCCTGTTTACGAATTCTTTTTGGTGTGGTCGTAAACTTTTGACCAGCTAGTATTTAGGCTAATTTCATAGTGCTCACATTTTCCCTATTAAATGCTAAAAAGGTTTTTTTTATTTTCCTTTTTCTTATTTTCATTTTTCGAAGCTTTACTCAAATAAGTGGTTGAGTCTAACAACGCAAAATGTATATTTTTTTTTACGCTCATTGGCTTTAAGATTTTGGCCTGCAGTGTAAATATAGGTTACCAAGTAAGTGCAATCTGAGTTAGAAAAAGTTGATTAGTGAAAGAAAGTGTGACGTTGGCTGGGGTGTGAGAGATTTACCTTAAAGGATAATTTCCAAAGTGTGTTTTACTTCTGTATTATAACACGAGAAAGAAGAAAAATAATTTGTCTTGTGAATTGGGTTTCAATTGAACAAGTTTGTGTGAAATGTTTAGGAAAAAACAAGACAATTATATAATGTTCTGGTACAACTGTGGTGACCAACAAAAGAGGTGAAGTCAGAAAAATGAGTAAAGATTTTGTTTGTTTGTTTGTTTTGAATTTCGCGCAAAGCTACTCGAAAGCTATCTGCGCTAGCCGTCCCTAATTTAGCAGTGTGAGACTAGAGGGAAGGCAACTAGTCATCACTACCCACTGCCAACTCTTGGGCTACTCTTTTACCAACGAATAGTGGGATGGACCGTCACATTATAACGTACCCACAGCTGAAAGGGTGAGCATGTTTGGTGCGACCGGGATTCGATCCCGCTTGCCTCGGATTAACAGACTTGGCCATGC